>NW_026925038.1:0-256760 GCF_032062105.1 Saccostrea cuccullata
AGTTTTTGATACTGAATACTGTTCGTTATCTCCACATCCTTCTTATAGTAAAAATTTAATTTTAAAAATTGATGAAGTAGCCAAATTGGGATACAAAATGATGTGAACCTGCAATGACTGTATGCGTCTGCCTAGACCAAGAAAGATAACTCTGATGGGGAAATTAGGATTGCTCTAGAGAGATATGAAAAACAATATATGTAGAAGGAAAAGATAAATGTAATTATAAATGCCTTAGTTTTCATAAGTAACTATTTCTTGTTTAGAGTTTGTACATTTAAGTCCTCTCCACACTCTCTATCCTAGTCTTCCTTAGTTTTTGGAAAATAAAAGTAAATGTCCCCTAAATAAACTTTTCCTATTAACAATTATTGCTTATCGTTGAAGTCCAATTTGGTTATAATTGTCACTTCAGCAATTTCAATCTTGGAGACTTAATTAGGTCAACTTCTGAAAATGTGAAGTATAATTATATCTTGTTCCTAAAAAGTGGTAATCGCTGACATTACAAGTTATTCGATTAAATTTAAAATCTATTTTCTAAATGCAGGTGTTGAAATCCGTACCAGTTGCTTCAGTTGTGAATCTCTATCAGACGGTCAATATCGGTTTATGGTCCTCTACTAACAGAATAACAAAGTAAATTCTCTCAAGGACGGTATTAGAATAATTCCTAAATCTTACAGAATAACATTGAGCAGGAAAAAACATCTTATACATGTAACCATTTTTCAAAATGTATCATCCCCATGTGTCTGAAATATTCCTTATGTCAAAAATATATCAAAACTAAAAAATACTGTGCATAATGCAAAGTCTATGTTCAACAATGTTCCAATTAGTTCTAAAGCACCGCTTTTAATTCTATAATCAAAGTCATGAAACATCTGGCAGTATTTTCATGGTGCCCCCTGAATGTTTCACGCTTAATTGCAACATGCTTAGTCATTTGACACATTGGTTTTTATAAATTGTGTTCAATAAATTTATGACATGAAATATTATTTGTGAAAGTATTCAATGAATTCTCCTGTAAAGGGTTCATCTTTAATGTAATCACTTGGGAGACCAATTTTGATGGAATTGAAATTTATGGAGATAAGGAACAGTATTCAAGCTCAAAAGTCCTTTCACAATACAAAATAGGAGCAGAGCAAACAAGGACATCCAAAACATCAGAGGTGGAATAAGGTGCCTTTGAAGAGTGAACATTCCCTGCTGATCTGTCAGGCAACCACCGTGTGATCCTTACCATGATCGCAGAATAGTAACTTACATCTTTTCAATACAACTTCTTTTTCGAAAAAAAATATTTTATTGCAATTACATGTATTTTGAAAAATTCACGTAGAGTATGCTCTTGCTCATCTAATCAAAAGAGAGATATAAACCCAGTATACACGTGATGAAGGTAAGATGGGTGATGAAAAGGTTCGCGAACTAATTGAATACCTTCCATAAAAGAAACAATATTTGGTTTTAGTGTTGATTATATTCTAAATTAGTCCTATCCTTTTTTAATGTACATCAAATACTGTTCTGCGCAAATCACGTGATAAAGGCGGTCACGTGACCCCTCCGTAGCGTTCTGTCACACATGCTGTCACAGATATTTCCGAGTTTTATATTTCTCTCCAAGTAAGTTAATTTTTATTGCAAAAACTGTTAATTTGTTATAAATGGTCAAATCTCGGTAAAAGAATGCGAGGGTTAGAATATCCTTTCCAAAAATTAGCATGGCGACCCATAAAACCCAAAATCTTCTGTCTTGGGAGAGACGTTTATTCAAGTAAACGATATCTTAGGTATTTAATAATTATATTATTGTTCATTTATTCAACTATTTTTCAAAGTGTAAATTGGAGGTCTTTGATGGCAAGTTGCTTAATTAAAACACATCTCCTTTCAAACTTGCTTTCAATTGGCAGTATAACAAGTATCATTTTTAACCATCTGCCTTGCTTCACTAAAACGACCAATCCAATCATTGATTAAATTTATAGAAAGTCATTTGATAAGCTGTTTATAAATTATTATATGCTTCTGTAAAGGGATTTCTATGATATGCAATAAATTGTACAGTCCTTTGTTGAACAAGTACGACTGAGACACCATTTTTCGTCCCAAGTGACCTACATAGTGACGTCATTTTCATTTTGTGACGTCACAAACAAGGAGAACAAATTTATTCAGCATATGGTATTTATAGAACTTGTGTATGGCTATGTGTGTACAAAATTTTATTCTTATCTGAATAGTAGTTTTGTAGATATAGAGATAGTTTGCAAACATTTCTTTATTTATGCTTTTCAAAATTACTATACAACAATAACCTTAGTTACAATTTTCACACAATCAAAGACTAAAATAAATTTACAAGTTTAAGTTTAATTAATAATCAGGGACTGAAGTTTTATAATATATCAAATTAATATTATTTAATTTAAACAAACTACAATTACGTAAGCTTTTAAAAGGTTCCGATTTAATTACAGATTTCAGCAAAAAATCTGAAAAAGTGTTTTTTTTTCTCTTAGTAAACGATCAATACTTTTTGTTTCTGTCTCATTTTGTATATTTATATTTTTACATTATTCTATGTTAAAAGAAGAAAAAATAATTCTATTATAATTATATGTAAAAATAACTAATTTATCCTAAAAGATTTAAGAAAAACAGAAAAAAATATTCGGATAAGCCAATTGCCAGTTTAATTAAACAACTCCTGTAAATTTGGTAATATCATGTTATAGACCCTATATGGTTATATCTTTTTATGCTAAAAAACATTTAATCTTTTAAAATAGAAGTAGGCAAAGCATGATTGGCAATAGTGTTCTTTTTCTTGATGTCCAGGAAATAAATGACCTTCATCTGACCTTCCTCCAATATAAAACTATCAAATCTGATGCCACCACTTACTGAAGTTGTCTTCTTGATTCTGTGAAAATTTCATTAATTTTTAATATTTAAAAATTTATGCAGTTGATACAAAAAATAACCTTAAGCTTGGTTGTTAGATTACAATTATTATCTCTTTTAAAAAATATTTCTAAGTATGTAACAAACGTTAGCTAATCGTGGTTAATGTTGTAAACAATTAATATCAGTTATCGTAGATAAAAAAATGAGAAAACATAAAGTTTTGTGCTGCCCCATTCCTGATAAAAAGAAGAATATTCAGCTTTGGGGTGTACTTGTATGAAAGACTTTTTGCAAGCAAACTTTTATTCCAAACAAATGTCTTTCTTTGTCAACTTGCAATCTATCGGTGAAAAAGATTTCTTTCTTGCGATTTAAGAAACATTTTGCAAAACAATTAAATAAATAACTGGTTTTTAATGAGTATAATACGAAAGCCTAGAAAGCTCACTTGAAATTCGAAATGCAAATTTGGAGATTCGAGAATAGCAAAAATTAAGTATCATAGTTAGTTTCAACAAACAAACCTTGGATTTTATAGGTTTGATTAATAAAATGTTCTGCAGATAAGTAAGGCTAGGTAAGTCAATCAAAATAAAGTAAACATAGGTCAGTGAAATATTGGCCTTTGGGCCATAGTTAATATCAAAAACTTCATATGAGGTGTAGTCTTTAACGTTTCTGCAAGAATATTGTTGATCCGAGTGAGCAATGATGTCCACATGTGCATGTCTCTTCTTCAAATTGTTTTAATGCTGGTCATTGACTTAGCCTTGTCTTTCTGGAGTAAATAAGAACGTGTCAGATTCCTTTAGTTGTAAGTGGTACTTGTTTTGTAATATACTGGAAACAAAGAATTCACGAGTATCCGTGCGCAGGTAGGTTAAGGTTACAACCAAATATTCTACTTGCCTATATGATATGACGTCATAGTAAGCTATAGGACGTAAAGTTTAGAGATAACAATTTCTTATAATCGATATCTAAGATTTATTTGAGGTCGTAAAAATTAATCAAAATATGCAGAGGCATTACACAAACAGAATTTTGTCGTTTCTGGGTCTCTGTAGTTATCACAGGGGTTAAATACCAAACCCGTGACGTCATAACTGTTGATCATGCAGTAGCAGAGTGAAAGTGAAAGCTTATGAATAAGGTATGGTAATAACCTTCAACAATTTCTTCGTAAAATTAAAGCAGGGAGGGAGTTTACTTGCCGATCAGCCTTTCCTCTGTCGTTCGTAACAAACAAGATGCAAAAGTTCAACACTAAGCCGCACACTTTGAAACTTAATTTTTGTTTCTATCTGAAGTTCTTATTCTATTGTTTTTAGTTTAAAATATATTTTATTCATATATAGAAATGGATTGAACAGCAGGCATAAATGCCTATGATCGTTCTCTCCATATTGTTTTTGGAAAGTGCTGCTAGAATCGTATGGTTAACGGGAATAAATGCATTTTTTTTCGATGTTATTAACAAAATGTTAAAATTTTGGGAAGGTTTCGTCAGAAAGTGCTGAATAATTATTTCCATGATAGGACAGTAGGATTCTAGCAGCACTTTTCATGGTACAGAGATGTTTTTACATAATTATTAATACAAATTAAAATTAATTATCCCCGGGGTAGTGTTGAACTTTTCACTTTTTCATTAAGGCATATTTTCTCATTATAGACGTCACGTGGTTATGCTGTGGTGAAGTGCTTCATGTAGTACAAGTCCCATTGAAGTCTATAGAATGCATAATTATAAGTAAAGTTTTATGCTTGATTTTTCCAATTTATCAGTGTTACATAATTATAAAAAAAAGTCTTAATTCGCCGAATTCCGGTCCATGTGCTGCCTTAACATACCCACGTGTGTAATACTCATCCTAAACGGTCATCTTTCGGTCACCTGCATCAATGGAAATCCCTGAATTTATTCTTCCTTGTTTAAAACATGAGCTCAATCTTGATGTGAGGGAAAGTGGGATTTCTCCTTCTTTACAAGTTCTTTTTAAGAAATACGAATGTTTGTTTTCATCAGTTATTTCATTCCTTATATGTGACGCGCCAATTTCAGTTTTTTATTGATTCTTATAGAACTTTTCCTTCTGATTCTAATGATATACAGCATAACATATATTTCTCATAATTACGTGTTGAAATAACGCATCAAAATAAAAGAAATATATGCTTTGACGTCAACTGCGCAAATAAAGGCTACAAAATTGTTCCTACGTGTATACTAGTATTAATGGGAGACATATTTCACTAACAATACATGTTCACTTCCTTATTTTGATTCAGTGGATTTTCAACAATAAATAATAATAATCAAGATATGAAATGGTGCAAAAAAAAAATAATTTTTAAAATATACATTTCCTTTTTACAGTTTATATGTAATCATATACATTTACAAATCACGATATTTAATATCACATGTAACTCAACATTTCATAACAGAAGATACTTTTAAAAGTTAAGATTGTGTCACACAGGTTTTAATCCAAAGAAGTAATTTTGAACTGTCATTCTTCGTTCTGAACCGGGGGACAGGTCACATCTTTCCAAGGATTGGTTACGAAAGGTCGGATCCGGCTATAAAGGTATGCCTGCCTTTCTCGTGTCAGACCTCCTGGTGAAATCTCTGGAGGTCGCGCATCATGAGCAAAATGCCTTACATCAGATTTCAAAAGTCTCACAGGAATCTCCTCACCATCGCTAGACTTTTTGCAAAGTACATACCCTGGACTGTCATGGCAAAATCGAAAGATTTGGAATCCGCGCAAACCCTTGAGTGGATCAAAGTGCTCGGAGAAGAACTGCACCCAATCCGACCACATCCAAGATTCCTCCTCAGCATATAAAACCGCATTGTTGGAGTAGCTGGACTTGTCAACAATAGATCTCAGTTGTTCGAGGGAGTTGCAATCACTTCTCTTGTAGAGGCGTTTGATATGTGCAAAATTCGAATCCACTAAGCATCTAAAAAGATTTTTTGAGTTATCTTATAAAATCATTAAAATAATTCTGAATTTAGTTCACATGAAAATGTGTCTTTTTCGCTTTTAAGAAAGTAATTTGCAAAAATGTAAATACCTTGCATGTCCTGGAATCTTCATCATGTATTTGTCTATGTAGACCAAGCAGAAATCTCCAACAGAAGTATGCCAACAAATATCGATTCTTATTTTGACCTAATGGTACAATTAAAAAAACATATTTTTATTTAAAAAATAAAATATGATCGGATACCGGTATGAACTGAAAGCTTAACAACAGAATTACCTGCACAATTGTCTGCATGAACAATGCACTCGTTTTCACCTAAACCAAAGTTGTGTAAGCAGTGATGTAGCTTTGATATTACAGCATTTGGTCCATGTGTCTTCGATCCATTTTCCCCTGAAAGTGTTATTCAATTTCATTAATTTACATAAAAAGTAGTTTAATTAGAAATAGTCTAATTTTTTATTGTGAGGTAACGTCCATGTAATATAGTTCCATACCTATAGTTTCGTTTTCATCGACCAGGTAGTTATACTGCCTTGGAATTCCATCTACTCTCACTCCAAAAAGTTGAACTTTGCGAGGAACCAGGAAGTAAAGTGGGCCCATTTGTCTGGAGTGATGAGGCAAAAACATTTGCTGAGAAAAATCAAAAGTAAAGTGAACTTTAGTATAAGGCTTAGAGCATGGATCTACAGGTTCCATATCCTCTTGTGATGCCTTGAAGCTCTGTTACAGAATCTGTCACGGCTTGTTGGTAGGCTTGTTTTTCTCTTGTTGCCATTTGAAGGTGATTTTGGAAATTAATCGTAGCCTCTAGTTTCTCCGCATCACCAACAGCTTCTCTAATAGCATTTCTATGCTTTTCACACAAATGACACACATCGGTCCGTGGATTACTTATTTTGATGTGAGGTGTGCATTTCAACCACACGTCCTTAAAAGAGGATAAACCTAAAGGACGTATCCCGGTCATTCCACAATCCTCTGTATATTGCCTGTAAATTTCATCTTTAGTGTTGGAACATGGTTAGTAAACTTGAGGTTCTGGACCACCGCCCCCGTGCCCAGCCGGTTGTGGAATACCATTTTGAGTGGCGTAGTTCTGCAAGTATTGAACAACATTAAAAACCTCATCGAACTTGAATGCGTTTGGGGCTTTTCTACCCTTGTTTCCATGAACTCGTGGGGTTACTCCGTGTGTTTGAACATGCTTTTGAAGACTATCTAAAGTATGTTCTTTCACATCATATACAATCTCAAAAGCAGCTCTACAGATTTGTTGACTACGATAAGTGTACATATATCTCACTCTTTTTCGAGTACTTTTAGGTTTTGGACGAAATACGAAATCATTTAATGTTGTCATTATCATGACTTCTTTTTCAGGTTTTCTAATTCTCGTATTGAGTATATGTGATCAACAATTTCCTGTGTTGAGAAATTGTTGAGACACATCTTCACACATTTGCATCCTCTTTGGATCACATCAAAAATGACATCTTCCTCAGTATCACTTAATCGTTCGTCATTTTCATCCGAATTGAAAAAATGTTCTGCTCGATTCTTTATTGATAAAGGTTCATCAACTTCGGAATCGTCATCAAAGGAAGTATCTTCTACAAAATTTGATTTACGCTTTCTGCCACTTACTCCAAAATGTTCGTTTATTAGTTCATCTAGCTCCTACCAAAAAAAAAAAAATAATAAAAATCAAGCACATATAAAATATAAGTGACTCTATAACAAGGTTTCGTGCATTCCAAAATGTGTTTGATAAAAAATCCATATATTACATTAATCATTTATTTATTATGATAAAAATATTTGTTCAAAGTACAATCCTTGCATGTTTGATATTGGGGGGGGGGGGGGGGGTATAGATGAAAATGGTTACTGAAGTCAAAGAGAAATATATATTTTTGTTTTCCGTTGCCCGATCCACCCTCGATTTAAAATGTATCTGCTTTCCCCTTTATCTTTACTACCACATAAAAATTATAGACGAATTTTTTTTGTGGTTTGAACCGGTAAATCAGTCGAGAACTTCTCTTGTTTAGAACTTATTATTATTTTATTTTTATTTATTTATTTTTTTGGGGGGGGGGGGAGTGGAGTAATAGCACAGGTTAAACTCTAGTTGATGTTCAAATTTTTTAGATATTAAAAGATTAAAGAACTTACGGTAAATCTTAACAATTTTGTGAAGAATTTTATGCCTTGTTTTAATTGATTATTCATGAGATCTAATACTTTAACTTGGTACATATAAACCATGTTTGTACCAGGTCCTCTAACCCTTTATTTATTTAAATCTTAGTGGGCCTGAAACAAATGCATGTGATTTTTTTTAAAGAATGACATTGGGTCTTCCTTTGTGTTTATAGTAAATTGATTACTGTATCATATTTTTAAAACAAAATGATGAATGATTTTCTTGCAATGGAACGGCCATTCATTCTTCAGTTTTGAATTTACTCGGCCAAGTCATGAAGGCATCTTCGCTAACCAAGGGTTTCTTATAATAGTACAGTTTTGCCTATTAATGATTGTAAATTTATCTCTATTCACACACACAATTGATAAGCATTTTGTTAACATATTGTAACTGCATTAAATAAATTCTCGAATTCTCGAAAGAATTTCATTTCTGAAAAAAATTTAGAGTGGTGCCCCTTTATTTACATTAGCAACAACTTGGCAACAAATTTATACTGATCGTTTTCATACTGTCGTAATCAAATAATCTGAATTTCCAACATCCCTTTATATTCCACATTATTCAATAAGCATAGCCACAGGAGTTCGCAATTTTATCAATAAAGTCAATAGAAATCACTCGATTGACCAAGCCATGAGCTCTGCGTAAATTATGCTTACGCGGAGTTTGTGCATGAAGGTAATTAATCCTGTGCACCAGAGCGGTATAATGTAATGACAATTCAAAGTTTATATTATATTTCTATAAACTTTTGAAATATGAATACTAAATTTCTCATTTGAAGTTTAAAAAAAATTAATAAATCCACACCTGCTCGCATGCATGCGATCGAAAAAGTCGCATTTGCATGTACCGATATACAATCAACATGACAGTATATTGGTCCAACAAGTTTCTCGAATATTTTTTTTTCTCATTCAGGATATATTCTATCTCTAATTAAAAAAAATAATCAACTTAAATAAGTTTTTGCAAATATATTATGCTGATGTAAAGCTCAGTAAAAAAAAAAAAAAACTCACCTGAAATTCCTCCATAACGTTGTTATTATAGCTTGAACAAGGAAGTTAAACACATGGCAGACGAGAATACAGCGTTTACGTCCTTATGATATTTAGACGCGTTTTCTGACGTTACGTCATAATAGATATAAGGGAGGTTTTTGCTTGGCGCGTCACATATATTAATTGTTAATAATAATAATAATAATAATAATAATAATAATAATGCTTTATTTAAAGAAGGTAACCCGATTAGTACAAAGTACTATTCTTCCCCGGGGCCTTCTACATTTCAAACAATATACATAAAATGGTACAATCAAACATATATACAATGTACATGAAAATGATAAGTTCATTTTATAACTTCATAATCGAATGTAGTATACAAATTATTGAAAATATAGGACAATAAATAAGTCAATATACAAGGTTTAAAAGACATTGTTAATAACAATAAAAAGGACATCTATAATAATAAAAATTACAGACGTTGGCTAATTATAACTTTTTCCAAATTCTTTCTAAAAACAGGTAAAGATGGCGATAATTTAACATGTAACGGTAGACTATTCCATAAATGTACACCTGAATATTGTAAAGAGTTTGTAAATAAGATTGTTCGATGCTTTGGTAATCGAAGATTATAATTAAATTCTGAACGCAATGAGTATGATTCAGAACTGTGAAAAATAAAAAGATTCTGGATATATTCTGGGCTCATACCATAAAAAGTTTTATACAATAAAATACATTTATGAAACGTAACTAACTCAAAAACATTTAACCATCCTAGTTTTTCAAACAAAGGCTTAGATGGTTAGTCAGGTGCTGCATCAAGAATGATTCTAGCAGCCCGTTTCTGAAGCTTATGAATTCTCTCAATGTTACATTTGGACGTATTACCCCAGACTGTGAGACAATAGTTTATTGTAGGCAAAATGTATGCATTATAGAAAAGTTTTCTTGTACTTAATGGAAGAAATTTCTTAATTTTACGGAGCGTAAATAATTTGTATCTCAGGGATTTACAAACTGCATCAACATGACAATTATACTGAAGAGATTGATCTATCTGAATACCTAGGAGTTTTTCAACTTCAACATTTTCCAAGTTTTTGCCAGAAATTTTTGCATCAAGTACTGGGTTATTTAATTTTGATCTTTTTTGTTGTGTACACATAAGCATGCATTTTGATTTGTCTGTGTTCAGTATCATTTGATTCTGTAAACACCAGTCTTCAATTTCACGTAAATCAGAATTTAAATTTGTTTCAATATTATGTACATTGCTGTTAGGTAAATGCAGAGTTGCATCGTCCGCAAACATATCAATATTAGAGTAATTTACACATAAAGGAAGATCATTTATATACAATAAAAATAGGAGTGGGCCTAAAATGGATCCCTGTGGCACCCCTGCTGTGATAGGTAAAATATTGGAAGAACATGCACCAATTTTTACACTTTGCTTCCTTTCATTTAAATATGATTGGAACCACTTGATTGTTAGTGAATCAAAATTATAATGTCGTAATTTCTCTATTAAGATATCATGACTAACTAAATCAAACGCCTTACTAAAATCTAGAATAGCTATGCCAATTAAATTTCCTTGGTCCATTTCATGCAACCAGTTATCGCTGTTTGGCAAGAGTGGAATTCCCTAAAACCAGACTGTGAGCTCATAATGAGGTCAAAAGCTCTCGTAAATTCACGTACTTGATTAGCAATATGCTTTTCAAAAATTTTCGACAAAGTTGGCAGGATAGATATTGGACGGTAATTACTGGGATCACTTTTATCGCCTTTCTTATATATGGGGGTGACTTTAGCATGTTTCAGCTGGGAAGGGAAGATGCCATTAGTAATGCTAGTATTAATGAGATGAGTTATGGGTTTAGAAATTACCTTTGCAGAAATTTTAAGAGACGGGGACCAATGAAATCTACACCTGCTGATTTATTAATGTCAAGTGAGCGTAGCATAGTTAAGACATTGTCCTGGCTTATAGGAAGTAAGCTAAACACATTTTCATCATTGAGTTTGGACTTCGTGAATTCTTTTAATTTTTGAAAATTAAAGCTATGATTTTGTGTTTTAGTTAATAAATTGTCAGAAATTCTTGTGAAATGCTCATTAAAAACATTTACGATAAGTTGTAAATCATCAATTTCTGATTCATTGTCTTTAATAAGAGTGGGAGAAATATTTTTTGACTTGGAAGCTAACTGATTAAGATAGCTCCACATTTCTCTAGGATTAGAGCTCTCCTCAATTGCTGATTTGTAGTAGATACATTTTGCATTATTAATCAACAGAGTAACTTTATTTCTCCAATGACGAAAATTATCAAAGTCTTTATGTTGATGATAGTAATCTCGTAACTGTCTAGCATCATTAATTTCTGGTGTGAACCATTTCGGACGAGACTCGGTTTTTACACGTTTAGTTTTTACCATAGCATGTTTATTGAGAATGGTATTAAATATGCTGTAGAAGTTTTCCAATATATCATTAGGATTTTGCAAATTTGTAAGAACATTAAAATTGGCACTTTGTAAATCAGAGAGAAATTCTTCCTCATTAAAATTCTTAAAATCTCTGTATTGAATTTCAGTGTGTTTTCCCTTACGCTGCATGCTGTTAGATTTACGGGTTGCACAAACAGGGTAATGGTCAGAGATAGCTATGGGTGGTACTTGAATTTCGCAGATGTTATCAGGTTGGGTAGTGTAAAAATGATCAATAAGGGTACATGAGGTGTTAGTTATTCTAGTAGGTATGGTAATTAGTTGAGCAAGTCCAAATTCTTCAAGAGCAGATGTCCAAGATTGAGGGGGGTCTTTAAGTAAATCTACATTAAAATCACCTGTAAGTATGATTTCTTGGTCATCACAGCAGGGGACACAATTCATCTCTCTTGCTAGGTCTTCCACCCAGCAGGAGGGGGCAGATGGTGGGCGGTATGCAGAACAATAAAGTATAGGTTTTGTGTTCTTTAAATTAATTTCTAACCATATTGTCTCAATGTTACTGATTTCTAAATCTTTTCGACGTTTATAGGATAATTCATTTGAGATATAAATTACTATTGTTGAAAATTCCATGCTTTTTGTTTGTTCTTTACAAAAATTAGAAGGAAAGAGCACCATCACATTCACTTTTTTTTCTCTCTAAGATATACACTCATATGGTTCAAATTGAATTAAAAATCTATGGCTGAAACTTTTAATGACGACAGAAAGACACCGGGCACTTTTCAATGAGAAACTCTCACTTGATTCGTCGGCTCAGCTAAGTTTAAAAAACAAAATCCGGATTCTTGTAAAACTGTTTTAACTAACATTTAATAATAAAGCAGGTCACATTCCAAATAAATGCAGTAAATTCATATCTATCAGCATACTGAAAAAATCTCATTAAAATGCCTGAATATTTTAGAATGTATATTTTACGACAATAAATCGGCCTACGTGTCACAATATATCTTTTTTCTTATATTAACATTTCCAAATATTTTTCCTCACTAGAAAATGTTTATGTTCTCATGAACTACCATGGGATGAGAAAGAATATTTCTTTTGTGATGTGACTGAAGTAAAAAAGAAAGTGCAACTTAAAAAAAAATATCGTTGAATGACAAAAATGTGTGGCAAGTCATCAAAAAAATTATGTAAATATAAGATATGAATTTTATTTCTTGAGAATTCATGAGGCACATGAACTACAGCGCTTCATGCCTACATGTTTATAATAAAGCTGCATGAAGTATGCAGGCGTGAAGCGTCGTAGTTCATGTCCTCTTGAATTTCTCAAAAAATAAATTCATTTCTTAAATAGATGGGGAATATGAGCCAATTGAGTAAATACCAACTTTTTCAGCTTTGTAGAAAGAGTGTCGATAACAATCTTCCCTACAATTTAGTTCTATTCAAAACATCTGAGATACTTTTTTGCAGATACAATATACTGGACACACAGAATTTTAATGGTTTCAATTTACGTTCCACTCTCCAATGAGTGCAATAAAGTCAAGTGAACAGTTTGAGATATTTGACTAAGCACTTGTTATAAGATAAGAGGTACTCTTGTGTCACCTGATCATAAGTTGACAAGTTTGAACTATAGTGTAAACTTTGGAACTTTGATTTACTATATAGTAACACCCGTGAAATTGTGTTTTTGATTCCAATTCTTGACATTTTATTACATATCATGATTAAAATTCATTAAAGCTTCTGAGAACATTTTATTTATCCGACTCCTCCCCTAAAATAATAATGTACAAGAAAGGAAATCTGTGTACGGTTTTCTCTCGCATCGATAAATAAGCAATATTTATTTAAATGTATTTATTTCAATGCAGATGTAATTTTCATATTTTATGGAAATATAAAAATGATAGACTATTAAAAAAAGGCGTAATTTCCAATAAAACACCTGCTCCATCAACTTCAGTAAATATGTAGTTTTCATTTATGAAGGTTACTGCACATGTAAATATTTCATTTGAGTTAAATAATTTGTATATTTAAACTTAGTGTAAATTTGTTGTACAAAAACAGCTAGTCCCATCCAACCCCACACCCTCCCTCTATTTGATTCATGTACTTTATATTACCGGTATATCATGCCACACTCGATAAAAATAAACAATAAGAAAAAAATGAAAATAAAAAAAATCTTTTTCATCATTATTTTTACAATGCACAGAAATAGATTTGATTTTATAAATTTATATTTAAATATATTTTTTGTATCTTTTTTTTATATTTTATATTTTTTTAAACATAATTTTTTTTAATAAATTTAAGATTTCTTATTTTAAAAAAATATATTGGCTAGTTTTATTAAATGACACTTTCCCGCCTTATTCCTATTAGAAAAGATGAAGCATTTACAAAAGGTTTTTTTCTTTGATTTTTAGCCGGGCTTATTGCTCAAAGAGCAATTGCCGGCTTATGTGATCCTGTTCAAGGCAGGATGTTGACCCCATAGTCGCCATTTTAAAGTTACGTGCAAAAATATAGTTCTTACTCTCAACCGCTTTTGAGATCATACAAACGCTAAATAAAGCAACAAAAATAAAACGAAGTTTTATCTATATAAAATAAACATTAGTAGTAATGACTTTGAAAACTTCATAAGTCAAAGAACATAGTTCATTAGCGTAATGATTTTTGATAATCAGTGTTACCGTGGTTCTCTACACATACGAGGTAAAGCAGAAGAGGGAACCAGACTGGCCTGTTTGTTTACATTCAGCTGCGGTACCAGATTAATTCTGATTCTGACAAAATCGGACCGTGGTATTAGGATTGAAAAACTCACTGTCAGTGTCTTATCATTTATATTGATAGTTTTAAAATAATTTTTTCATCAGAATATAAACGTGATTCATGTAAGAAATCCATTCTACACTGTAAATGAGCCCGGCTCTCTGTACTTCTGAGTACTTTGATTTAAACATTCCTTTTCAGAGAACGAACATTCGTAGGCGGACTCCCTTGTTTGAATTGACTTTTGAGCTTGAATACTGTTCATTATTTCCATATACTAGTATTTCATTTATGCAGCGTGAAACAAGATGGACTCATGTCGTCCTCTCCATCGTGGTTTATCAGAGTTCACGTTTATAGAATAAATTAAAGGAGAATAACCCATTTTTGAAAACTGTAATAGACAAAATTTTGACCAAAATTTTTAAAGTGCAATATTGATTTTTTTTAATTTTTATTTATTTATTTATTTTGAAACACTTATTTTGGGTTTTGCCGATTGTCAGGTTAAAAATGGTACCATAAATTACAGAGCACACTTCAATTCCTACTCATTTATTTGAACTATATAAAGTTAGCTTATCCATTATTGAAGATTAGAGTTTAAAACTTTATTTTCAAATTTAATTTATAGCTATTATTATATTATTTTATATAAAGTTTCATTGTAGAAGTTTTTGCTATGTAGGTTTGAATGTTGAAACCCAGTTTGACAGGATTGAGAAGATAATAGATGACCGGTATCAACGTGCCTCTCGTTGTCAACCAGACAAACCACATCAACGTGTGATTGATGGCTGGAAAGACGGACGAAATCGTGTTAAAGAAGGCAAGTCCCGTTCTGTAAGCTTCCGGTCTAAATCTAAATGTGACTGCAAGAAGAGAGGCATCGGTGCATTCTTCAGACTTATTGGACGTCTCAGTGGGCGCCTGACATCTAAAGGGAGGTACCGGTCTTTCAAAGATTTTACACGAACATACGGTATTCTGGCATTAGCACAAGCACAAGAAGAGTGAGATGTTAGTCTAAAGAAAACATTACTGTGTTATTCATTAGAAAAACGTTGTGTTGGGCCTCAATTGACTTCAATCAAATGCAATTATATGTATAGTTTATATAAAAATACATGTAACAATTAAACATTCTTTCTAATTTCAGCTTAATACTTTCTTTTCATTAAACCTTAATACTACAATGTAATAATTTTCTTTCTTTGTTTACTAATCTTTTTTCCAATAATTGTTTTTAAAAAAAAATGTACGTACATCTTTCGTGTGGAATCAATTGAGATAATATAAACTCTGTATGTATTGCAGCGTAAGTTAGGGAAGTTGACGCTTGTAAAGTTAAAGTTATCACGTTTAACATATCACTTGCTTGTTAGATTTCCATTAACGTTTTTTTTCCAGTTAAAAATCCTAAATTGAAAAAGATGTGTCAGACTTTGTGGTATCTTTTATTTCAAGCTCACCAGGATATATCGTATCGACATAAGAATAGAAATTACCATTGTAAAATGACAATACGTCGTCGATAAATCTATCGAGTTGAAAGTCACAGCAAGCAGGCAAGTGCTTTCTTCTTTTCACGTATAAGATTTTGCACAAATTATGCTAAATATGAATACAAAAATAAGTCTGCTAGTATCAGGGCGCAATTGGTACCTTTGGGAATTTCCAATAGATTGTTGGAAGACCTGGTCTCCAAAAGCTACATAGATATTGTCAATCAGAAACTCAAGCATCTTTTTGATAACTATTTCAAAGAACTTGTGTATACAACTCGTAACGACAAAAGTCGTAAGTTTTTAAGCTGTTGATTTTGATAAAAATCTTGTGATTTCAAACTGTCCAAAAGTTCTTTGGAATTTTTAATAATCCACATCTGATTTACACCACTTCTTGAATATTTCATAAAAATAAAATGAACAAAGATAATTGCTCGGTTTTCATAATCTGGCTAACTCATTCACTGGAACTCGTGAAGAGGTACCGGGATGAGTATTCTAGCTCTTCATCTTCATTATCTAATTCCTTCTGAACTCTGCGGACCTGAGCGGCTGACATGGTTGGGGAGTGGCGATGTTACCCAACCTGTATGAAATGCAACCCAGACAGTCAAGATTCAGCTTTCCACTTTTTATTAAATTAAACAATCTATTTGTAATCGTTATGATTACAATAAATAATTTCACACAATATACTAAACATTATACTAAAAATTATTAGTTCTAATATTAAAAAAAAAACCTGTAAATAAATTAAGCCATGTGAAAATTTTAATAATTTGACAAAAACCGCGCAAGTATAGAAAATTATTTCACCTGTATGAAATGCAACCAAGACAGTCAAGATCCCGGCCGTTCATTTCATACTAGGTTTACGTTTGTAGATTTGCATTTCCAAATTTGTAACTCCTTCAAAATTTGCAATAATTACTTTAAAATTTTGATTTGAATTTTTATTACTATTATTCTAACCTTGAATACTTCTTAAATTTCTAATGCGCTTTTAAAACAATTTGCAATTTTTTGCATAATCTTCAAATATTATTTGTAGTAGCTAATTTATCCAAACGCCTGAACTCTGGTCACTCCAATCTCATTGGTTGCATCTTCCTCCTAACCAAATACATCTTCCGATAGACATTAGTAAACAACCTCATTCTGATGAATGGTCTATTCTTGGAATCGTTCAGGTTAAAAGGTCACCATAGTAGCCAGCATCTAGTATGTTTATTTTTAACTTCAGAACCTCGCATCTCCGCCGAAGAGTGCAAATACACAAAAACATGTTACAATCTTATTTTAGTGCAATTTTTGTTATGATAAATATATTATTGCACAGTACTCTTGATGTTTCTCCTTCACTGCTTTTACACTGTGATATCTAAGTGAGGAGTATAAAGAAAGTGGCTTGGTTGAACATTTACTGGAACCCGCTATGTATCTTTGTTTGTAAAGATTTTTATATTGTTTCGGAATCCAATATAGATATGGTAATTTAAATTCATTTTGACTCTTTGGGATCTTAAAAATATTCAAAACTGACATAAGATTTTGAAGACATTCTCCCTTAGAAAGGGAGCTGTGAGTATAAGTTTGATTACCACTTGTAGAATCATATCCAAGTTGTTCTAAAATACAATTTGTTTAATGAGCTTACAAACGAAGACAATGTCAAATTGCATGAAGAAATCTGTAATTTCATATTGAATGACGAGGTTTTTATTTCCTAACGTATATAAGCCGACCCACATATCGCACTTAGACATGTACATTATGAAAAATATTCAGATACTAGTTTATAAAAAGGTCAGATGTCAGACAGAAGATCCTTTAACGACATTTCTAATTCATTTTTATTTAAACTACAAGTATTTTAAAGATAAATTAATTGAAAAAGTATCAAAGTTCGATATTCACCAGTTAAAAACATTTAACAACATACCTCACTCTAAGTACACGCAGATGTGAATTTAGTTTATCCAACAATAGTCATGATAGTACAAAAAACAGGTTTTACAAGACAATATAGATTTCAGCCCGATTGCTGAGTAAGAAAGATGTGGAGATAACGAACAGTATTCAATCTCAAAGTCCGCAAAACAGGAGCAAAGGAAACACGGACCTCCGAAACATCAGAGGTGGGATCAGGTGCCATGGAGGAGTGAGCATCACCAGCTGGCCGGTCACACCCGCAGTGTGCTTCTTTTCAATATCGTAAAATAACGGAAACATCCGTCATCCATTCAGTGTATAAATAATGGACTAACAATTAGTATGAAAAACGTCAGTCAGCATTTGACTCAATGATAAATTGAATTTGCTGAGAAGGTCATTGTATCGACCAAAGAACTTACGAAATTATGACTTTAAAGAGACTGTTGATATTCTTGTTTCATCAACTTGCTTGTCAATAATTTACCTCGTTTAAGAAATTGTTCATACGTAGAACATGCTCTTGCGTATCGAATCAAATGAGATATATAAACTCCGTATGCAGGTGATGAAGGTACATTGCTGCATAAGTAAGGGATGTTGACCATAGAAAAGTTAAAGTCATCACGTTTATCATATAGCTTGGTTGTTAGATTACCATTAGCGTCTTTTTCAAGTAAAATATCCAAGTATACAACAGATGTGTCAGACTCTGTGGTATCTTTTATCTCAAGCTCACCAGGATATATCGTTTCGATGTAGGTATGGAAATTACCATTGTTAATTGACAATACGTCGTCAATATTTAAGAAATAAACAACGTTATTTAGTGAATATGGCGTTATGAATAGCAATTGCTCTGCTGTCAAGAATATCAGAGGAAATCCTGACTTACATAAGGACGCAGCTTCTTCAGTTCTTGTCTTCAGTAAAGAAAAACATACGGCTTTAAAATCTGTACCCCTGATCAATAATCCTTTTCTCTATTAAATCACAAACAAATTATAAAGTATGTTCCTCTCAAACACAGTTATCTGGATACAAGCAGCGCCGTCATCACATTCTCTTCGTTTTTGTTTTGATGCAGTTGTGACGTCATCGATCAACGTTTATTGAAATCCTCTGACAAAAATCAAGAATTTAACACTATGTTAAAAATGAGAATGCTTTTATAATGATTATTACTCCAGTATGCTTTTCTGCGATTTTTTTTTTTTTACTTTTTCTATTTATTTTTTCTTGAAATAGATATACTAGTTAAAGAAATTTTCTCTTTCTGAATGTTATTATCCAAGTGTGAAGAGTTATCGTTCTTTTGTACAAATATGCATGATACGAAAAAAAAAATATGGAGTTCTATTCAATTTTTAAAAAGTTTTATATTACAATTAAATACATTGACCAAAATTAAAGTTTTAAAGATATCAATCAGCAATTTAAAATTTTTCTGAATTCCTCTTTTTTCAAAAAATATTATTAAAAACTTATATTTATTCCTTTTACGAAACATTTCATATATATACTTCTCAACACGATCCAGAAGTGTAGTAGAGCATATACTACATGAGTGTGATGGAGCAGTTGCACTCATAGCAGGAGCAGTTGCGTCTATAGTGCTATGAATGCAGTTGAAAACTACATAATCATAGTGGGAGAGAGCAGTGGATATGCAAATATATCTAAATGTCAAGTTGTTTTCTTCTTTAAACGCATAAGATTTTGCAAAAGTTCGTATGAATATAAAAATAGGTCTGCTAATAACGGAGTGTAATTTGTACCCATCGGAATTCCAAGAGATTGTTGGAATACCCGGTCTCCAAAAAGTACCTAGATATTGTCAATAAAAAACTCAAGCATCTCTCTGATATCAACTTCAGAGTACTTGTGTGTGCAATCAGAATGTGTTTTAACAAAATAATTTTGGAAATGACCAGTGACCAGTTAAGTATATTTACGAGTTCCATTTTCATTGAAAAAGCACTGTTAATGATATCAAAAAGCCTGGACTTTAATTTATCGTTAAATTTCAAAATATTAAAAGTATTTAAAACTGACATTTGATTTTGAAGAATTTCTTCTTTAGAAAGGGAAGTATGAGTATAAGTAGGATTGCTACTTGGAGAATTAAATCCAAGTTCTTTTAAAATACGATTTATATAATGAACCTTACAAACGAAGACAATGTTGTTACTTGCTTTGTCTCACATCGTGTACATAGCACGTGTCTTTACAAGTCACTACCCACGACAATGAAATTCCTATCCAGGTCACGACACCAAAATCATGTAGCAGGTCTTAGGGTTCATATTGTTGTATAAATATTATTTTTCATGATAGTTTTCAGAAGACTTTCTGAATTACACTACATTAGAACATAACTTGGAAGTATTTGTAGTTAATTAAAACTCTTTATTGAATAACTTTATGAATATACGGTTCATCGGCATATAAACAAAAACAAATATAAAGAACGAGTGGAGAGAGTCTGCGGTGGGTGAAACCCCCTAGTGCACATCTGTCCGACTGCCATACACCAACAAATACACAAAATAATTCATTTTCTCCATTATTGCATGAAAAATAATTTTAGTATGTAATACAAATATACACATAAATTAAACTATGCATTATTTCTTAATTCAATTGCATGGAGAATAAATTTTCCTAAACCAATTAAAACCCTAACATCATGAGAGCTGAGTAACTGAGTAAGCTTGTACATATTTGGAGATCTGAAATAATATGGTTTGATATATTTTTTTTTCTTTGAGTTTAATAGATAGGACATTCAAACAAAAAATTATATTCATTGTGCTGTCTTGTAATCCGGAATTTTTTCTTCCGTTACGTCTTGGTTTTCTTTTTTGTTTGTACTTGTTATTTCCGTGCGTGTTGCACTAGATTTTTTCTGTCACTTGTCGCCTTACTCCGTACATGAACAGTCATACTGTTGTTACAGTTGTTTTCTCTTCCCACAATGTATGTATTTCATATATTTAACTTCTTACAGTTATTTGTATAATGCTTATCAATTTTCGGCCAGGTATTTCTTTCTAAAGTGTGTGAATTTCCTGCTAAATTTTACCGGGAATTTTGAGTGGCTAAATTTGTCATGTTTTGTCAATGTATGCAGATATTTGTAAAGTAATAATAATTTTTCATACGCACACATCTCAGTTTTGTGTAATATTTATTGAGGAAAAGTATTTTTCAGATTTTTATTAATTTTTTTAACTTTGGGCATTGTACATCACTCTTATTATTGTTTTTGTCTATTGTAGCTTTTCATCGTTACGTTTCGTTTCGTTTCATTTCCTGTGTTCGTTATTTCAATAAATGATTAAAAACGGTTAACTAGCTGTATTTAATAATGGAGGCAGCATATTCATCTTCTATACTGTGATCACTACAAAATTGACATATTCTATTGCTTCTCTCAATTTTCTGATATCTTTCTGTTTCCATACTTAAGTTATGGGAAAAGAGTCTTATTCTTGTAATATTTTTCTTTAACTTAGAATAAATAGGTTTTGTCAAATATGCATGGATTTTGGAAAAATTGTCACACACAATGTGCTTGTACAAAAAACACTGTTGGATTTTCAAAAAAAGCATTACAATCTTGAAGGTAATTATCAAACAGTCTTTCCTTGTACAAAGATAAAAACTGTGTTGTACAGAGATAAAACTGTGTTGTGTTGCTGAAATCTTGATTAAAGCAAAAATTTCCAAGTCCCATTGTAAACAACTTAATTATTTGCTTTGCAGATTTACCTTTGCAGTATTTATATTTATGTTTACAATTTTACGACTCGATCATCAATCATTCTAATGAACTAGTGAACCCTGACAGCGTCTTGATTCTTATTAGACCTGTAGCAGAATCTTTAAAGGATTAAACAAACGAACAAGGGGCGATTCCAGTATATAAACATGATAAAGAGTGTAGCTAGCAACGTAACAGCAATCTCCCATGCATAGTTGTCGTTCGTTCCTCTCTCAGACATGTATGAGCCGATGGTAGAGAGTGACGTTACAGATCTTATATTTACATCGGGATCGAAATGAATTTATTTTTGTCTTGACAGATTTCATTTAACTTCATCAAAATAATGGATGCACAGAGTAAGTAAATTGATCTTGTTCCATAATAGCCTTAATTATCACCTTCGAATCATGATATCATTCCGTGGCATTACGGTTAATTTTAATAAAGTGCTTCAAGACTGATTAATTGAGATGTTTGTTATTTATCACATATATAAACAATAATTCTCCTTATTTTAAAATGATTTTTACTCACATATCATTTGTTATTTGTTCAGAAGGTCATTGCATTCTTGTCTTCTTTCGATTTTTTTGCTGACGTCATATGATTTCGCGGTGTTTATAAAACAAGTAAACTATGGAAATGTAGTCGGGCAAAATCCTTATAAATTTTACAGTGACAAAAGTACTAGTTAATTGACAAAAAGATTGCATTATTTGACATGGAAATTTATTTGTTGTTGATTAAGACCACATCTATCTAGGCGTGCCTAAGTTGTATTGCAAAATGATGTAAAAAATTTCTCTTTCTCAAGATTGGCCTAGAAGTACAGTAATTTTGTAAAGCTTTATTTGAAGTTTCATGTTTTGAAATATAAATTCCATGTATATTTAAAGAAATTAAATATTTAATTCAATTAATTATCAATGGCATCATATTTTTTTATCATATAACTTTTTAATACCCCCGATATTTTCTTTGAAAATTATATTTTAAGAAGTGGGAAAAAGTGGGAAATTCCAAATTATTGTCACATGACTGGTAGCTGTATGGACAGCTAATTAACAGAAGATGATGTGCAACATCGTAATCATATCATAACAATTGTATATGCCCCTGAGGGCCCTTTATTGGTGAATAATATGTACATTACATACTTAGTAATAAATACAGGATTTTTGCATATGCGATATGCCTGACATCACAACAGCCGAGTGCATTGAAATAGAAGTAGAAACAAACTCAAACCGTATGAGACAATAGACCATGTACATGTATGTAAGAAGTCCATGCAATATTTTCTTCTCAACTTCATGTGTGCTCTCCGAAAAAATAAATACATTTCTACAGACATCAGCTGATTCTAGGGTTGTGAAAACTGAAACACAACATAACATTTCTGTTTACAATGCCTCCACGTGCTTGTCACTTCCTAGCCACATTTCCGTGAATAATTTACCCTCTCTCGCTGAAGTCTCGCTAACTCTCGCCAGAGCCACTGCCAGATCTAGAGCTACTCTGAACTCATCGGGTTTTATAATTTGCAGAACACCGAAAAATAAAAGGTTCCGAACATTTTAGTATGGGTGACCAGGAAATCGTTTCGAAATGTAAATAGAAATAACTAGCGTTGAATAATAATACGTCATCAATATATATAATTCCCTTACTGGTGGCTTCGAAGAGGTTTTCTTTCATGACCAAGATTTTGCATTTTTTTTTCACTTTTGCATGCATTTTTCGTTTGTCCGATCATGTCAAGAAATATCCGACAGGTGTGACTATTTGACAATTTAAGGGGATACGTATTTCTCCATTGGACCTGAACGCATCACCGACCTTTTTTGGTTAGTGATGAATGCAAACTACTGTGACATCACAAATTTTCATGGGGGTTTAATTTTCGTTGTTTTCGAGGTATGACAAGACCCACGAATTCACGTCCACAACGAAATGTAAAGTGTTACATACATAAGTACTCATTAATCCTTCATCTTCGAAATCAAATCCCCACGAACCAAGAGATTTTCGTCAAACCACGAAGATTTGACCTCACGAAAATAAATGATTTTACAGTATTGTTTCAATGGACTTCTGAAATATGAATGTGTCTTGTGTTTTAGTTGATACGATACGCAATAGCATGCTCTACGTATGTACAGTTTCTAAAATGAAGTAAATAAGCAAATACAATTTATCATGTAGTCAAATGCTAACTAAGGTTTTTCATACTATTTGTTTGTCCATTATATGTACACTGAATTGACGACGAATTTTCCGTTATTTCCCGATCATGGCAGGGAGCACTCGGCGGATGTGACCGGTCGAAGGGGATGCTCACTTCTCCATGGCACCTGATCCCACCTCCGTGTCTGCTCTTGTTTTATATTATTTTCATATTTTGTAACGAGATTTGCCATTGGTTCATATGGCATCACGTGTCAAAGTATATAAATGTGGACTTTCTAATTATAAACTTTAAAAAACTCTGATAGACACGTACTTTCTCAAAACAGATACACCAACTCCTCTTTGTAATTGTGACGAGATACTGGGAATAAGGCGTAACAATGCCCTGAGTGTGGATCTACTGTACGTACATTAATAACATTGGTGTTTCATATATTAAACAAAATTTTATACAAAAAGTCATAAGCAAATTTAGCATTTCAATTTCTAACATTCCCTAAATTATTAATTACGTATAAAAGATACACAATGCCATTAAAACAGCATATTTTGTTTCGATGTTAAGTGTCCAAATGTTAAAAGAGGCAAAAACTTTATTATTTATAGAAAATTAAATTTGATTTGTTTATCTGAAGAAAAAAAAATTATATACTATAGTCTTTTCATTCGGTCAATCCAAAGATATATCGACTTTACAGAAAAGCATATCGACTTTGTTCTTGGTCGATATACTTTTCTGTGAAATCGATATATCTATGGATCGACCTCATGAAAGGGCTATGTTTGTATAGTAAAGTTTGATGGAGTTTTGAAATTGAATACTGCTCCTTTCTATCCAATAAAACTTTCCTCTTTAAATCATTCGTTTCATTAAACGTAATTATCTTAAGTGTAATAACATTCTATCTTGTCACAATTAAATTAAACTTTCCTCTGGATCCAGGTAAGACATTGACAATAAGTTCCG
This sequence comes from Saccostrea cuccullata, assembly GCF_032062105.1. Classification (NCBI taxonomy): domain Eukaryota; kingdom Metazoa; phylum Mollusca; class Bivalvia; order Ostreida; family Ostreidae; genus Saccostrea; species Saccostrea cuccullata. The sequence continues at coordinate 24,793 of NW_026925038.1, forward strand.
ATAGATTGACTTACATGTACATGTATTTGTGTATATCTTATTATGTTATGATATAAATATCAAGCGGCCAAATATCTTTACCTACAGTTTTTTATGCTTTGTCAACGACGTCATGATCAATTATTGGTTTGTACTTTATTTAGTATTTTGGAGAGCCCTGTTACAACGCACTTTGAAAAAATACGCACTTTGAAAAAAAATTTCAAAGTGCGTTAAAATTTGGGACCAAGCTAACGCACTTTGAAAAAAAATATCGACCATATTAACGCTCTTTGAAAAAAAAAGTAAAGATTGATCAATATTCCTTCAAATAATCGGTATGGTAAATAACAGATCCTGGTTTGATAACTTTTTTATGATAAAGTCACTGTAGGACCTGAGATATAGACGTTTTAAATATTTAAGGTTTTGATAAAATAAAAGGGAAAATTAAAGGGTCTTGAAAAAAAGAGTGACGATTGTTTAAGTTCATTAATTCGTTTCTTCTTCTTTTTAGGTCACCTGAGTAAACTTATTCGTTTCTCTATTGATTATATAGTAAAAATACATTAATTCTTTGAAAATCTTTTCCTTTCCTCCTGTTGTTACATGATACTCAGGTGACCTATAAGGCCCGTGGGCCTCTTGCTTTTTTTAATTCTAGTCTTTGATAAGTAGATGTAAAGGTGTATAGGGGGCACTAACAGAGGACAGCTTCCAGCAACTTAGCATTTATCATAATAGAAAGGGGCCAATTTGATTGTTCAAAACTATGAAAATTCTTCCTCTCTCATACGTTTTACTGTACTTAAAAATTTCTAGTTTTCATCTGTTTTAATTAACTCATTTATTATTGAAAGTTATCAACGTCATACCAGTCATGCAAATACATAATTATATGAATGCTTTGAGTATAGCATAGACATCGAGACTGGGCGAAGGGCCAGGGGAGGGGATGGCGGGCTAAGCCCCTCACTTATTTTTGAAAGATATATATATCGTATAAGCATTGAAAATGCAGCGTACCCTTTTTAGGTTTATTGCTCCCCTTCCCCGTTTGTTACCGACACCTATGTATTGGGAAGATACAGATTTGGACTAAGGGATCTTATACCCGTCTTCTCCTCTTTTCGACGGGAGTAAATCAATTCATTTTTGAGGTTAGGGTTTGGCTTAGTTTTTTGAAAGATAAATAACAAATAAAATCTTTTCATGACTAAAATATGATTTTTTTTCAAAGTGCGTTAAGTGTCTCCATGGTAAAATATATTGATGTAGACCCTTAACGCACTTTGAAAATTTTTTTTCAAAGTGCGTTAAATTTGGGACCAACTCGTTGATTTTGTCCCAATTTTAACGCACTTTGAAAAAATTTTTCAAAGTGCGTAATTTTTTCAAAGTGTGTTGCCACAGAGCCCTCTATTACGTTACATTTTGGATATTACTTAACATTTTTGCACAATTGAGTCTTCTTTCTTGGCCATAAAGAGAAAAAGAAATGGTTGAAACACAATGTCAACTACTTTTTTTAATTAGAACATTTTGTTCTTTGTTTTTTTAATTAATGCTAATCAAAAATGTGGAAAGTGGTCTTATAATATCCACCCAAATGCCAAATGTCATGTTAGACACACAAGTGGATTTTCATTGTATAAAGTAGTGTTAGTCATATTTTCTCAACGTTATGTTTGAAATATGTGCGGTTTTATCAAATAATCACTACATATGTATTTGTATAGCCATTATACGATTATAAGTAATTTCATTTACATAAATAAAACATTGCATGATATGTATTCCCATAACGTTTGCTATGTCCATATTTCAAATAATTTGAATTTTCTGTACTCACTTATTGAAACTGAATTTTTTTTTAGATTGTTCTAAATGCACTTATCAGCATTTATGTATATAAGTCTCTATTGAGATAATTATAAAGTGAATCTTTTTACAATGCTCAGAGATTAATTTTCATAATAATATTGCATTTTTTTTTAAACTTCTGTCTTGTATACTTGGTAATTAAATTGATATGTTGTCCTATTTGTACTTATTCCCATGAAATATAACTTTAAAAAACCCTCAGCTACAATAACTACAAAAAGTCTGAAAAATAAATTTTACAATTATTTATTTATCTTTTGTTAAAAGAAAGTTATGTTGCTTTGAATTTATTTCAGAAGTATATTTTTTGTATCGACGCCCTCTATGACTTTTTAAAATAAATTATAAAAATCTATATGTTACTAAGAGAAGCAACGAGGGTGTTTTATTTGTAAAAAGCTGTTTTGGTAAATAGGAGTAAAAAGCGGATTTACATACAAGACTAGTAAAATACATTTATATACCAAAAATAAAGTTGCTTAATATGAACCTTTATGGTTTAGATCTTCTTACAATTAGTATAAATACAAAACTCATTGAAAAATATCCGTCCCCTGGATCCAAAACCAATAAGATTCCCTGTTTTCATTTATGGACGTCCCACTCCCTCCAATCACTTCAGAATGAAAGGTATAAGTAGCACTTACAAATTCATTTATTTCATAACATATATGACCATGTATAGTGAAATACAACTCGGAATTATTTTTGTGTCCTTAGGTTTTACTTACAGTCAAAAGACCACAAATAATTCGGATCGAATCATCCTTTCCGACCTGCAGAATAGGGTGAACTTATTAGAACGGTTTATTGGGAGATTCCTGACTGGGAAAGACAATTTTAACATCTCAAACATTAACGCATTAAAGATTCATCACAAGGGTAAGTCTTATTAAATTATCGAAAGCAATGCTGACTTATTAGTACCTAGACATATTAGTATATACTGTTTATTATGACGAAACCCTCTAATTGCATGAGTCTGAATAAATTTATATTATGTTTGATATATCGACGAGGTATTATCAATTAACAATAGTTACTTCGATGTATATGTCGACACGAACTAGAATTAAACATGTTTGGTACCATATAATCTGTTCAATAATTCATGGAAAATTCTATACGAAAGCCAGTTTATCACAAATCGGGAAAATAACCAACCTATTGGGACTTATTTTGGCTTACATATTTCATACTAAGAGATGCCACTATTTTTTTCTTAAAATTTAGACTAAGAATTACTGTGAAACCATTATTGTTTGCTGGGGAACAATGTTTTTGAATTTTGTGGGTCACCACCGATCCATATACCTTTAGCAAATCATCTGTTCATAGAATCTTTCATAGAATCTTTTTTAATTGATGAGTTACCCGCATAACAAGCCAGTACAAGTTTGACTACCCACGAATATTACCTCCATGAATTACAGTACTTGGCCATATGTCTGTCATAAAATGACATAAAAAAAAATACTTAAGTTAACGTGAACAACGTAAACACGAAATTGAAAAATATAAAAACTTTAGAAAAATATTAAGCACTTTTCTTATTATCTTTAGTTGTTTAGTTACATGACCCTTAGTGTTAAAAACGTGTCCAATTTAATTTTTGGGATTGAAGCGTACGAGCTGAGTATATTCTGAAAGGAAAAAGAAACGCATGAAAACATAATATGCGGAAATATTTTGACTTTGTTGCCAAAAATTCTGAAAATTGGTCAGATGGGTATTTTTGTTACTTTTCACTAAAATCGCTGGTCAAAACTACTCAACCATGAAAGGAATGGAGTCACGTGGGGAAAGTTACAAAAAGCCAAAAAAAACGTGCATTTTGATGATGACAATTTTGTGATAAAATTTTGTTGTGCCAAACGATGCATTAGAGTTATAAACATCTTTTTTGCAAATTTGCCGTCAGTATAAATTTCTAACAATCATGGTATGGCTGACGGAAGTTACATTGGGTATAGTAAGTTGAATTGCATAAATGAATAAAAAGGCAACAACATGTTGCTGTGCAGTTTGTTTTTTACTTTTCAATCAAACAATCTTTTTCGGTTGTCAGAGTTGTCAGAGTTTTAAAAGGTTTTTAGGAATAGACATATGACATCAATAAAATTTATTGTATTCACTCCATAGAAAAAAAAATTCAATAGTGGCTTGTTTAGAGTGATATATTTACCAACGCTAATGAAAAAAAATAGTTTCTGAATTTTGATATTCCAGCAGCCAATTTTATGACACTTATAGCCAGGTTCTATAAATGGAAATGGAAATGGATCCACCATACTCAATCCTCTAGCTTACTAAATATAGTTTACTAAAGTTAACCATAGTTTACTATAGTATAATTAATCTCTCAAGAATTGCTTTTTTCTCTTCAGGCATCCCTACTTTGAACACTTCAGCGGTAGCTTTCAGTGCACGGTCCGGTGATAAATCAGGAATCAGTGTTGGGTTCATACTAAAGTTCTCTCATGTCATCACTAACCTTGGAAACCACTACAATCCGACGGACGGAATCTTCATCGCACCTGTTCATGGACTGTACATGTTTCACTGGACAATGAACTGTTATACGTCTGGGAGTAGCCACTGTGGCACGTCTCTTATGATCAATGGGGCTGAAAAAGTTGCCATATTTTCGGGGGAAGATGGTAGTGGTTATCATCATACCGGTTCAAACTCAGCAATTCTAGAGGTTCAGGAAGGAGATCATGTGTGGATTCAAACTCGATCTTGGTCAAACGTCCGAATTTATGATTGGTCTTCTTTTTCAGGATGTCTCATGTCAATTCTGTAATGAAACATTTTATGTATTCACAATAAATAGAACAAAATTAGTTGCTCTATGGATAGTCCACATAAATTTTATAATTATTGATACTCCGAATTTTAATTAAATTTTGTCTTCGATTTGAAAATCTTTGGAAATCCATACTACGAGGGTTGTCCGGTAAAATCGTGGACAAGTTGTCTCGCGTGAATAATAATCATCACTGCATGCGTTCTGAAATTTTCACTACTTTTTTTGTATATATTTTCTGAATAAACACAGCAAATTTCAAATAGATATATGCATAAATAAACGAGTAATGTGATTTTATGATATGTATTGCATCGCCTTACGGCGCGCGGGTGATAACGTCAAAGTATCTAAAACAGCGTCACGTTGCATCTTTGCGCTAAAGATAAAGTTGAATAAGTCCAACTTCAATTTCGGAGCTTTATCCATACTTTAGCCATTATAAACAATTGAGGAACAATCTGGCACAAACGTGATATCTTCTGAGGATTTAATAGTAAGTTACAGACAATATTCCAACATCGTTCAACTAAAAGACATTCTTATATTGACGGTCAAAAGTGACAGGGTCTTTTGCTATTACAATTTAGCAGTTTGTCCGTATGCTCTGTACTACCTCTGGGCTCGATCAAGAAAAAAAACTTTACTAAGAAAACTTCTATTTCATTTCTATTCTAAAAATCTAGTTATTTTAGGTATATTTTTTTTTTGTATTCATTGAAAGTTTCTTACAGCGTTATTACATCATCTAAATCAAAGCGAACTGCTCTCTGGTGCGCCGTAACGTCATCAAATGACATCATTTTTCATGTGTTGTTTTCACCACTTTCCTATTTCGAATGCTCAGGAAACTGCCAAAAATTGACCAAATATCTTGAATTTTTTAAAAAGACAACAAAATACATTATGGAATCGAATAAGGATAATTGCTACCCTAATCTTACATATTTAAATTTTTTATTTCAAAACAATTTTCATGTATTCTCTAATAATACCTTCTATTTTTTCGCCATAGGACCTTACACTATGCACATTCAAGCCTAATAAAATCTTTATTTATTTCTATATTTTATCCAAAAAAAAATATAATTCTCTTAAATATGATAAATAAACATTCACTGAAAATTTCAGCTTAGTGCATCCATCATTTTTCGAGAAAAACCGCTTTGTCCACGATTTTACCGGACAACCCTCGTATTCAACGATCTTTCATAAACACAAAATCATGTAACTACCCAGTAGAATGCAGTTTCAGTTATCAATTTTACATTTTCAAATCAATGAAATTGAACATGACGTATATGGATATAATGAACGGTAATCAAGCTCAAAAGTCCATTAAACAATACAAAAATAGGAACAAACCAAACACTTCTCCGTAGCATCAGAGGTAAATTCAGGTGCCATAGAGTAGGGAACACCCCCTGCCGATCGGTCCCACCAGCTGTATGCTCCTATTTATGATCGGAAATATCGAGAAATAACAGAAAATTCCGTCGTCAATTCACTGTGTAAATAATGGTCTAACAATAAGTATGAAGAAAGTCTCTCGGCATTTGACTCAATGATAAATTGTATTTTCTGACAACTTCATTTGCCAATAAACCCTTTTTCCAATCGTCGATATATTCACTAAATATGTTAATAATACTTATTGTTAAACCATTGAATTGTCGACAGATTGTCCCGTTATTTCCCGATCATGGTAGGGAGCGCACGGCCGATATGACCGGTCGGCGATGGATGCTAACACCTCTATGGCACATGATCCCACCTCTGATGTTTTAGAGGTCTGTGTTTGCTCCTGTTCAATTTTGTCTTGTTTTATGGTTTTTTGAGCTTGATTACTGTTTGTTATGTCCGTGTGTTTCATGTTTCGAATGACCAGTGACAGGGTTTTGTAGTCAAAAACGATGATTGTTGAAATCTGCCCAAGAGTATAATACAACCAGTGGTCATGAACATATTGTCTGCCAATTTTGGCAAATATTAATCATTCAAGTACCTCAAAAACTTCTTTTATACAGTGTGAATAAATAATATTTCGCTTCAACATGGAAGATTAAAAGTGTAAGCGTTGGATTAGTATCCGTGAAATGACTAGAAAGAGGTTTTTTTTTTATTTTGCAGGCAAAAATGGATGTTGTCAAAATCTTGTATAGCTGGTAAAGTTCATTTGCAAAGATTTTTCCAATATATTTCTATGTAAAATTTTGAAAACAAGAAGTTCTGCAAATTTGACATTAACATTTTGACAAATATTACTTATTTATTTCAAAAACTTCTTTTTTTACTGTCTGAAGTAAATTATGCATCAACATGGAAGTTTAAAACTGTAGGCGTTAAGTTGTTGTCCGTGTGTAAAATATCACACAAATGCAAAAATGCATTTAATTGAAATATAGTAAACGATGCCTATGGGATACATAGAAGACGCAAGCTCCTATTCAAAGAATAAACACAAAATCTTGCCACTTAACCGCTTTACCTAATAGAACCCTTGAGGGTAACTAGATTGCTTTCACTTTCACTTGTTTATCAGAAAAACCCGTTTGGCAAAGACTGGATTTAGGGGCACCAAGTCGTATATGACTGAGCAAAGGTCAGTCGTTTGCAGGGAATAAAAAGAAACTACTCTCAAAGAGTATATAGAAAGTTCAAATAAAGATAATGAATTTGAATGTGTATTTCAAAATTAAAGTTGAAGCCATAAGAAAAATTAAAACATTGCTGTGATGTCATTTCTTTGTTACGGCAGTCTAAAAAATTACCTTTGGCAGTCCGATATTAGTGAGCAATCTGATATTAATTGTAATATCAGACTGTCTTAGTACTGATATCCTTCAAAATTGGACTGCTACTGCAAAAAAAAATTAAAGTGTGATAATTTAACAAACAGCAATTTAAGTTTCTCACATAGAATGATGATTTAAAATAAAAGAAAAATGAACTTTCAATTACAACGAAAATACTGTAACAGGAAGAAGAACATGCGGCAGACCAGGTAATGCAAAAAAAAAACAAACACACACATACTCCACATAAAAATGGGTGAACTTCTAATAAACGTATTGAAATTTATATTGGTGAAACCCTTTCTCTAGTTTTTGAAAATTAAATTGTGGGCAACACACGGGGGGGTCACCAAAACAAAAATTTTCAAAACCCCAAGAATAAATTCAAAATAAACACAAACTTTTGACACTATTTAAAAGAACAACATTCAAACAGTTTGATTTCATTTTTCTCATAGAAAGAATGCCTCTACAAAATCAAGGTAACTAGGCCTAGCATAATTATGATAAAGTTAATACTTAATCTGACAGATTTGCAACAAGTTTTGAAAGATATTGTTCCCCTAAAAACTCCTGGATTATTGATTATGTTTGTTTTTCCGTAATGGAACATCAAAAACAAAGGTATATGTAGACGCTTAACATAAAAAAATTAAATTGACTGGTGTATCCTCAGCATCTGCCTAATTTTCTGTGGCTATTCTTCATATCCGCATTTTACATTCAATTCCAAATTCATCATTTACCAGAATAAATTGTCTGTATGATAATTCGTTGAACTGCTTTAATTTATATGTTTTAATGAAGAAAAATTTTTCCACTACTCCTTATCAAATTCTTTAAAATTTTTTCAGTGTAGCCAAATCCCTAAATTCTGAGTACTTTTCATTGAAGTCTGCATTCTTGAAAGAATTGCTTCAGTGATCATTAACACCTTTATCTTTTGTTCCAATATCGGACAGGTAAATCAAAAGCAATGTTTTGTATTGGATATATGCTGAATACTGTTTTGTGTTAAAAAATATCAATGAACTTTCAATTACAACGAAAATACTGTAACAGGAAGAAGAACATGCGGCAGACCAGGTAATGCAAATAAAAAACAAACACACACATACCCCACATAAAAATGGGTGAACTTCTAATAAACGTATTGAAATTGGAGAAGTGTTTCAAACCCTTTCTCTAGTTTTTGAAAATTAAATTGTGGGCGCACGGGGGGGTCACCAAAACAAAAATTTTCAAAACCCCAAGAATAAATTCAAAATAAACACAAACTTTTGACACTATTTAAAAGAACAACATTCAAACAGTTTGATTTCATTTTTCTCATAGAAAGAATGCCTCTACAAAATCAAGGTAACTAGGCTTAGCATAATTATGATAAAGTTAATACTTAATCTGACAGATTTGCAACAAGTTTTGAAAGATATTTTTAAAAACTCCTGGATTATTGATTATGTTTGTTTTTCCGTAATGGAACATCAAAAAAAAGGTATATCTCTCGCTTAACATAAAAAAATTAAATTGACTGGTGTATCCTCAGCATCTGCCTAATTTTCTGTGGCTATTCTTCATATCCGCATTTTACATTCAATTCCAAATTCATCATTTACCAGAATAAATTGTCTGTATGATAATTCGTTGAACTGCTTTAATTTACGTGCATGTTTTAATGAAGAAAAATTTTGTCCCCACTACTCCTTATCAAATTCTTTAAAATTCCTTCTTCAGTGTAGCCAAATCCCTAAATTCTGAGTACTTTTCATTGAAGTCTGCATTCTTGAAAGAATTGCTTCAGTGATCATTAACACCTTTATCTTTTGTTCCAATATCGGACAGGTAAATCAAAAGCAATGTTTTGTATTGGATATATGCTGAATACTGTTTTGTATTAAAAAATATCAGACAGTTTGAGGCCAGTTTTGTATTGGATATATGCCGAATACAGTTCTGTATAAAGAAATATCAGACAGTGTGAGGCCCATTAGCGCCGAAAACTGTCTGATATTTTTAATACATAATTGTATGAGGCATATATCGTACTTAAGAATTTGCTTTTGATATACCTGAGACAGTCCGATATTAGAACAAAAGACACCGTTCACGGTAGCTCAGTCGGTAGAGCGCTCGCTCCGTGATCGGGAGGTCCTGAGTTTGTATCTCGGCCGCGACTGACCTAAGTCGATAAAAAAGAGGTAGTAACTGTTCCTTTGCCATGCTCTCGGCACTTTGAAGACCTTAAAAACCGAGGCCCCGTGTCAACGATAAAGATCCCTCACTGCTCAATGGCTCTGAGTGCCGAGTAACGGTGACGTCTCCATATAAGTAAAAAATTCTCGAGACAAACAATATACATTCAATCAATCAATCAATCAATAGAACAAAAGACAAGTGTGTTAATGACCACTGAAGCAATTATTTCAAGAATGCAGGCTTAAATGAAAAGTACTCAGTATTTAGGGATTTTTGGCTAAACCGAAGAAGATATTTGAAAGAATTTGATTAGGACAGTGGGGAAAAAAATTTCTTCATTAAATCATACACGGAGATTAAAGCAGTGCAATGAATCATCATACAGACAATCTATGGAATGATGAATTTGGAATTAAATGCAAAATGCCGATATGAAGAATAGCCACAGAAAATTAATTAATATTATGATATAGTTTATTAGAAGTTTACCCGTTTTTGCGGGGGGGGGGGGGTATTTGCATTATCTGGTATGCCGCATGTTCTTCTTCCTGTTACAGTATATTCGGTATAATTGAAAGTTTTCTGTTTTTTATTTTGCAATTCTGTAAGATCAATGTTTCAAAATCATCCTTCTATGTGAGAAATTTAAATTGCTATTTGTTAAATTATCACACATCTTATTTCTTTTGTTCATTAGCAGTCCAATTTTGAAGGATATCAGTACTAAAACAGTCTGATATTACGATTAATATCAGACTCCTCACTAATATCGGACTGCCACAGGTAAATTTTTAGACTGCAAGAACAAAGGAATGACATCACAGCAATGTTTTAAAAGTACATAACTTTTACCTAACGGGCCTCAAACTGTCTGATATTTTTTAATACAGAACTGTATTCAGCATATATCCAATACCTAAAAAGTAGAAACAATGCTGCTGTATACTAACATACGTACATGAAAAATACACATATGCAATTGAGTTTAGGTGTATATCGTTATCATCAATTTACTGATTATCTGTTATGACGTACACGTGCAAAAGGTGTTTATATATCCCGATATATTTGAGCATGGTGTTAGTGCAACTAATTTCAAACTAAGGACAGATTAAACAAACATTTATCAAAAGCTGAAGTTTATATTGGAAAATAGATAAGTAAAATTAAGTAAGTAGATTAAAAAAATTATTCATAATTTTCACAATAATTGAATTAAAGTTACAAAACGATGTACAGATTAAAAAGGATTATCAAAGAGAGTTTGATTTTGAACTTTTTAAAAGAAAATTATTGTTCCAATTATTTAAAGCTAAATTAGGACCAAAATTCCAAGCACCCATTTTTTTGTTTCTGTAATCTCTCGTTCAGACCCTGAGTACCTTTGACCATGTTGTTCTTTGCCAGATTTCACCCTTGTAATACCTGTTGTGACCCAACCCTACCGCACGGGTTAATGGCCGTTATGATTTGGACAATTTAAAATCTATTCTACCCCATGATGCTTTCACATATTTTAGTTTTTCTGGTCCAATAGTTCCTGAGAAGAGGATTTTTGAATATTTTTAAACATATTTCAATGTAAAACTTGGATTTCAAATAAGGCCCCGGCCTTGCACGAGGGTATGAATTGAACAATTTAGAATCTACAATGTCCCAGGCTCCTTTCACATAAATTTAAGATTTCTGGCGCAGTAATCCTTGAGAAGGTTTTAAAAGATTTTTCCTATATATGGCAAACGTAGGTATGTAAAACTTTAAAAATATGTAAAAAAAAATATTAAATGACGTTTGTGGTCTTATTTTTTTATTCGTGGAGTTACCTAAAATTGGCTTAGATTTTAAAGAAAACGGTCATAAACTTGCATGAAACATTCTTCAGTGACTATATGTGAACTCGTATATTCAATACTAAGTATGACAAATATATGATAAATAAAATATTACATACTACTGAAATCCATATTATATGTCATATACATGTAAGCCCTTGGGCCCCATATCAGTCCTAGGGCTGATATGAGGCCGCTTAGGTTGATTTTATATATGATATGGATTTTAGTATATGTAATATTCTTTATAAATTTGGGAGATTCTGAAATTGAATATATGTTGCTTCATTAAGTGCTTTGATATATTTTAAAATTACAGCAGACTAGTTTATTCCAGTCCATTTTCTGCAGTTTTGAGAATTAACTATGAAAACGGTCAATTTTTATGATTGATTGAATACTGTTTAACGTCCCTCTCCAGAATATTTCACTGATATGGAGACGTCACCATTGCCGGTGAAGGGCTGCAAATTTAGGCCTATGCTCGGCACTTACGGCCTTTGAGCAGGGAGGGATCTTTATCGTGCCACACCTGCTGTGAGACGGGGCTTCGGTTTATACGGTCTCATCCGAAGGACCGCCCCATTTAGTCGCCTTTTACGACTAGCAAGGGGGTACTGAGGACCTATTCTAAACCGGATCCCCACACTTTTTAAGCCACGCAGGCAACTCACACGTAAGTTTATGTTAAGTACTGGGATTTCAAATATCTTTTGAGGCAGGTATAAACTAAATTCTATGGCCGTTATAATGAGCTTCTTAACAATTATGACCTTTCAATGGATTGTGTAATGGCTGGCCTGTTTCACAAAAATTGTTAATCCGTTTTAGCTATATACTTAGCTCCATTAAATTATGTCCATTCAGCTTTTTTTAGAAAAAATTCAGTCAGAGCCTTTAAACATTCACAATATGTTTTATAACATATTTGAATCAAACATTGCAACACGTTCAACAATCAATTTAAGGAATATATGCTCACAAATAAACTAAGCAAAACTTGACCACATGATTGTTGAATCTTATATCTTGGAACTTTAGTCAGACATATTTTAAAAAAAAAACAATATTTTCAGTTATGATATGCTAGGGATTATAACTATAGGTATCAATTTATGTTTTTTTAATGAAATATATGGAGATAATAAACAGTATTCAGACTCAAGAGTCCATTTAACAATATAAAATATGATCAGACAAATCACAGACCTCCGAAACATCAGAGGTTGGATCAGGTGCAACGGACAAATGTGCATCCCTTGCCGACCGTTAACACCCTCCGTGTGCTCCTTGTCATGATTGGAAAATAACGGAAAACATGTCGACTATTCAGTGTGTAAATAATGGTTTAACGATCCGTATGATACATGTCAGCCAGCGTTTAACTCAATGTTAAACTGTATTTGCTCACTAGGTTATTATATCTGTAAACCTAATTACAAAAAAAAAACTTTGATATTTTTTGTTCATCAACTTGCTTGTCGGTAATTTACTCGTTCAAGAAATTGTACATACATAGAGCATGCTTTTATATAAGGAATCGAGTCAAATAAAATTTTACACTTTCACTCAACAAATTTTCAAGAAATGGCGATATATGAAAGAAATTTAAATAAATTCTTTACGCCGTTTTGATTAAAAATCACAACTTATCTAAATACAATTAAGACCAATATCTCAAAATTGACATCACTTATTTTTCATTCTTTAAGCAACACGATACTTTGTCCTTCTTATCGATCAGCGCTTAAATTATAAAAACTTTTATACAGGAACTTTCAAAAAATTTCATTGCATATTTAGATAAATGTGATACTTTAAAGATGAAAAAATCACACAATAAATAATGCGTTTCCCTCAATAAAAAAAATTATTCAAAATACTCTCTGTAAAATTAGATTAAATGATTTTCCAAAGAATCATAATTTAAGTGTGATTTTGATTTATGCTAAGTACTTATCTACAACATACTTTTAAAAAATCCCTGATATACATGTAACTCATTTTACGAGTGACAGAATCGACAGTTGAGGTAAGCATTATTAAACGTGAAACTTAAACAGGAACGATAGGAATTGAAGGCGTAGGATTATTGTGCTTGCATAACATTTAACACAAATGTGTTTCAGGTGAAAGTTTATCCTGGTAAAATGGGTCAGGAAATGTATGAAAAAGTGCATCAAAATAAGAATATGATAGATGAATTAAGCTCTTAAGACAAGAATGAACACATGGGATTGAACGTTTTACCTGAATGACTCCTTGAGGGTTATTTACTCGTTTATTTCACTTTCACTTGTTAATAAAAAAAAAATTGGTAAGCGTGTAAGGGAAAACAGTCGAACATGACTGATTAAAGGCCTGTCGTTTGTAAAAATTAATAACAAGAAAGAGATGAAAATATTCTAAAAGAATAAAAAAAAAGAACAAATAATGCAAATAGAGATAATAAATTTTAAGGTGTATTTTAATATAAATGTGTCAAGGGACATTTGTTGGGAGTATGACACAAAATTGTCATAAAATAAGCTATGTACCCTGTACATGACAAACAGAATGATGTTATTTATATATCGTCAACTCCCCTTACATACATGTAGTAATAATTCGTTATCACGTACGTATGCAAATGAATGTAGTAATAATCCGTTATCACGTACGCGTGAAAATGTTTACACATGTGTATCGCTCGATATATTCGAGCATGCCTTTAATGCCACTAATTTTTAATTAAGAACAGGTTACCTCAACTTTTATCATTTTTTAAAATACATACTTGAATCATGTTTGTATGTGTAAAATGATTACGTATAACCGCTTAGATTGAAAAAAAAATTAAAAATTATACCATAATTAAATGTATTGTGACGAACCGACGAACGCAAAGAGATGTAATTCCTTAGCTCCATTTATGTATGTCAATCTTCAGCTTTTCAGAAACTTCAGTAAGAACTTTAAGCTTCAAATATACTTGTTTTTAATACAATTAAATTCTTCTTAACATTCAATTAAGAAAACGTGCTCACAAATACATTAAAAAAAATTTGATTTAAAAAAAATGTCAGCCTAATTCTTCCCTAACTAAGTTAGATGCACACTGACCCCAATTTTCTTCGCGATTTTGTGTTATGCTATATGAGAACATATCTGAAATATACTTCTAAATCCATGATGTTACTCATTACACGAATGACAAGTGAGATTAGCGTTATTACACATGAAAGAAGAGAGAGGGAGAGAGAGAGAGAGAGATTTGGAGGAGGTTAAATAATTCAAAGTGTTCACAAGTATTTCCAATTATTTGTCATCCAAATTTTCCTACTCATTAATAGCTATACAAAAGTGGAAATCCCAACATTTATTTCTTTCCTAGTGCTTTCGTTTAAAAGCAAGAGAAGAATATAAATTTATTCTAAATATTTAAGCGCAAAGTTGTCAACATCTTAATGAAAGGTAAGACATTTATATATTTTTCTTTAATAGCAATAATTTCATCACGCTTGTTTCAATGTGTACTAGTATTCTAGAATTCTATTTAAAAAAGATAATTATATTTAATCTAAGCCAGTGCCAATGACGGCTTTTAATTCTACGTGATTAAATAATGATTTTTTGTTTTAAATTTCAGAAAATGCCATCAAAAGCGTGTATTTTTCTTGTGCTCATTCTCATAGGAAATGCAGGTAATTTTTAAAAATTTAATTTGTATTTTTTTTTTTTGTTCTTAAATGATTTAATATTTTTGTTTCTGATTTTGTATTTCCGTTTTTTATTTGGTTTCAGTATTTTTTATTTATATAATTTTTTTATTCAGTAACTCGGTCTTTGTTTAATACTGTTGTAAAACACTGGTTTATACTCTTGGACTTCCTTTTTTAATTTTTATGAATTCCTACGTATACAATTTCTCATCAAAATAATTCTGATTCAAATATCTGGAAAAGTTCACTCATATGGGAAAATTATCTTCTTTAAATGTTTTTTCACTGTATAAACTATATTAGAAAATATTTAATTCAAGCTCCATGGCTTCATTGCAATAATTATATTCCTTTATCCCTCATACATGTCTCTGATAAAATAAAGATATTGCGATGTCAAATAAATCGAAATGACTTTTTCACATACTTTCTTTTAGATAACAAAGAAGCAGAGAAAGCTGACTCTATTACACAATCTGATGATTCAAATCACATTGGTATTGAAAGGTAAAAACCAAAAAATAAATTTATAAATGAAATGTATGGAGACAGGAACATTATTTAAGATCAAAAGTCCATTAGAAGGTAGAAAATTGGAGCGGCGCAAACACGGACCACCGAAATATCAGAGGTCGGATCAGGTGCCATGCAGAAGTGATCGAGCATCCCCTGCTGACCGGTCCCACCCGCAATGTGCTCCTTGTCATAATCGGGAAATAACGAAAAAAAGCCGTCGACAATTGTGTGTGTAAATAAGGGCCTAACAATCAGCATTTGACTCAGTGATCAATTGCATCTGTTGATAAGGTCATTGTATCGACCATAAAACTTACGAAATGATGAAAACGAGAAGTTTTTGTTTCATCAATTTCTTTGTCAATAATTTACCTCGTTTTACGAATTGTTCATACGTACAGCAAGGTCTTGCATATGGAATAAAATGAGAGATTTAAACTCCGTATACATAGAGAAAACTTCACAGCCTGCTTAAGAATATTAATTAATTTCCTTCAGATTGAAATGTCGCACATTTATTGCTTTGAATAAAACATGTGATTGTGGGATATAAACATGTATTTCCATATGTCTTTCGTGTGAGAATTAATACTATCGATATATGCTTTCAAGACTAGGAAAATGCTTTATTTAATTTCAGACATTGAAACACATCAAAATTGTTGCATGTTATAATGGGTATCAAGTTTATTCAACATTCATATACAGTCATAATTATTTCTAACATAAAAGTACGAGGGTGTGACATATGTTTCAATGTCGTAAGATCCTTTTTAAACCAACAATAACTCATTGTTGTGGGCTGCAGCAGCAACAAATCTATTTATAATTGTGTTAGATATGCATATGGGGAAATTACTTTGATGAAAGAATTCCTTCTTGACAAAATACTTTATTGTAATAAACAAAAGATCGAAAAAAAAAAATTCCTCATGCTAAATTAAAAATTTTGTTATTATGTTTCAGTTCCTTGTTTTTATTCAATAATCATAAAAGTTGTAACATGAATCGCTCCCAATTATAAGCGTGCTTAATATATACTTTAGTATATAAAAACAAAATAATATAGTTTCCGGAAAGGAAATGAATAGCAACTCTTAAAATAATAAATAAATGTAAAATAGTTATAAGACGAAATAGCTTTTTATACACTAGTTAAAATTAAAATGTTTTTTTTTTCACTTAACAATACCAACACTGGTCGACATTATTATCAGCACGTGATGTCACTCTTCCATGGCACCTGATCTCATCTCTGATGTTTTGGATGTAGGCGGGAGAACGATACTATAGTTCGCAGTTCTTTGATGATAACACATTGCGATGTTGTATCTCAGTCCATTTATTTACTAGTATTTTGATTAATAATAAACAATTGACACTAACGATTAAAGTATTAAACAATTTGAAATACACAGAAAAATAAGGCATTTGTAAAATATTTCATTTTACCTCTTCTACATGTAACTTTTCTTCTTTGATGTAATTCTTGTGAAATCAATTCATAATGCGTAATATATTTTTGTAGATTATTTCATGCTCTGCATCAAATTTAACTTTTTTTCAATTTTCTTTTTATTCGTAAGAAAACACATATAAGCTGTTTTTTAACGTCTTTTATAATATAGCTTCGATATTCTGAGTCACAAATGCATTTCGCAATCGGTAAAGTTGTTTGAATCTTCTGTTGTAGACTTCGATATAAAAGGGCTCTTTATGGAGTTGAGGATCAGTTTTTCCGGCAGTATTTCCGCGATATAGGGCTTTTCCAAAACTATGTCAACGCCAGATCACCAGACGGTAGAATAACAAACTGGCGCTCGTTGGGTGATGGAACAACTTCATACACTGACGCAATTCGGAAGTCCACTAATTATTATAGAGACCAAGCAGCAAGTGGTGCGTATGATGTAAATTTCAAAGAGAAAGGATATATATATATATATATATATATATATATATATATATATATATATATATATATATATATATATATATATATATATATATATATATATATATATATATATATAGGAAGTTCGGATATGTTTGGTGTTTTACAAAACGTCAAGATGTCCCAAAATTTATGTTTAAATAGCTTCAAATCTTTGAGGTATAAAGTTAAAACTTTTACAGTTTATAGATATATTATTCATCAACAGATGGAACGTATCAATTGAAAACAAATAATTAAAGATATATTTTTGAGAAAAAATATATCAAAAAAGTTAAACAATTGCACCTGCTTAGTTCTGTACTTTTAGTGAAAACCTTCATTGCAGAAATTGCTCTAGAGTCGCGAAGTAAGGAGTCAATCCTTACGTCGCGGGTTCGAATCCCACTGTGGGACGTGGAGACCGGTCCTTCGGATGAGACCGTATAAACCAAGGTCCCGTGTTGCAGTAGGTGTTGGCACGAAAAAGATCCCTCCCTGCTCAATGGCCCTGAGTGCCGAGCATAGGACAAAATTTGCAGCTCTCCACCGGCAAGTGGTGGCGTCTCCATATGAGTGAAAAATTCTCGAGAGGGACATTAAACAATATACAATCAATCAATCAATCATTGCAGAAATAATATGTGTTTATCAATAAATTAATAGTAATTTTTTAAGCAACGGTAAACCAATTTAATGGTTATTAAATTATACAATGGTGAAAAATTAAATATCAAAGGGACTCTAATTTCGTGATAATAATTATCTCATCAAATAGGTATACTTTGGAAAATTTTATTATAAATAATATTTTAAATTGTTTTGGCGTGGAAGTGATAAAAAAACGATCAAATTCACCGATGCTATATACATGATATACTAAACCTTAAAAAAAGGATGACCAACCATAGAATTTTCAAAATGCTTTTGGTTGTTGAAATCCTTGTCATAGCAACTTATCTGTATGTAGCCTGCCTCGGGTTGTAAATTGATCATTCTCAGAGCTTGTCCCTGAGTATCGAATAAGCTGGGAGATGTAATCAGCATATGAAGATGATAGCAGGGTATTACTACATAAACAAAGGAAAGTTGACGATGGAAAAGCTGAAGTCATTTCGATTGTCATTAGGTTTACTTGTTTGTTGGCCCTTATCTTCAGAAAAACATGCAATTATGAAATGGATCTGGGAAGATCTCTCTTTTTCGAGTTCACTGGGGTATATCAAGTCGACATATGAACGGTTAATGTATTTTTCTGAATAAATGCTAGTTCACAAGAATATAAAAACAGACGGCTAATAGAGGAACAGATCGTTGAAAGACCTGGTTTCAAAGACTATATACTAGATGTTGCAGTGAGGAACTCCAACATTTATTTTAATATCAACCTACCAATAGCAATAAAATGTAAACTTTAAAGTAGATAATTGAAAGGGCTTAAGTCTAGATCTAGAAATCCTTTAATGATGAGATGGGTAACAAGTACATACATTTAACAAGCATGAGTATACCCTCACTTAATCCGATTGGTTAAAGTGTTTGCTCTAGAGTTGCGGAGTTAGGAATTCATTCCTACGTCGAGTGTTCAAATCCCACTGCGGGACATGGATTCCGTTTCTTTGAACGAGACGACTGTATAAATCGAGGTCAGTGTTGACAGGAAAAAGATTTTCCACCGCTCAAAGCCTCTGAGTGCCGAGTATAGGTTTAAATTTGCAGCCCTCCAACGTCAATACCTGGTGGCGTCTCCATAAAAATATGTAAATTGATCTCAAGGGGGGCGGTAAACAAACAAAATTTAAACAAACAAAACCTTCATTTGCATGTTGAGATGATGTTTTGTTTGGGCTTATTGGTCATCTGACAGGACTATGTCAATGCGTAGGTAGCATGGCCATGAAAAGGCGGCCAATAAAAATGCAAAAGGTGAAGAAAACAAACAGTGATCGATCTAAAAAAAAATTATAAACAATCATAAACAAGTTCAAATCAGAATCTGTAACACGACATGATATACCATCCCCTAAAAATTCCAGAAAGTGGGGTTTTTTTCGGGATTATGAAAACTCCTGAGCATAAAATACTGTGTTAGAGAAACATTTTCTTGAACTCTAAACTTTGAAATTCGTTGGTTCTTGACATATTTGGCTTTAATCTTAATTTAACAACCTTTTTTGAAAATCAATAGGTCGAAATGTGGATAGCCAATTAAGACGGGTTCAGCAGATTGTAGATGATCGGGTCGCCAGAGCTAATCTTTTCGGAGGTCCAGATCGAGGGCACAGCTACGCAATCAACAACTGGCGAAATGGACAGGAACAAATTCAAGGAGGCCAGCGGACCTACTGGGCCACCAGGTGTGGTGGCTCTAATGGGCGCAAAAAGAGAGGAATTGGTGCATTATTCCGGGGTATTGCACGAATTTTCGGTCGTCGAGGTTTAAGGCGTACACGTACTGGATTTAGACGCACACGTACTGGATTTAGACGCACAAACTCTTTTAGAAGAATGAGATGCTGATCAAGAGAAGAACGAGACGTTGAGTTTAACAACATTCCTAGAAGCTTATGTAGCAACACATAAAAAAAACAATATTCCAGACTTAACGTTTATATATTCTGTCAAACTTTTATATGGATAGCTTTATGTAATCTCTTTACTCCACTATTATTCAATTATTAGTCGATATTCTTTTCCTGTAATTAAGCATATTCAAAATTAATAAGCAATTATTTTCTCATTAAAATTTCATTATTAAGTGGGTTTGTTGTTGGCTATAAATAGAAACAAGGATTTTAAGATATCATATATTAAGGTAGAACCTATATAATGTCGGAGAAGTCTTTGTCACAAGATTTTCAAACTTTGCATAATGATAAATTAGCACTTGCTTATTAATCAGTTAAAAGCACATGGCATGTATCCTTGTTACTAAATGTATTGCAGCCAGTTAAACATGGAATGATAATTACATATTGCGACTTCACAATTTCAGTCATTTTAGGGGTACTTGTCATGCAAAGAAGAAAAAAAAAATCCCAAAATTACTTCTTTAAACATCGTTGTTTTTATTGTTTATTAATTGAGCAGTACTAAACAATGTTTCCCGAGAACAAATTCTTTTTTGTTCAATTGACATAAAAGATAAGTCCACAATTTCAAAACTATAGGCAAATGAACTCTATTTATTTTCAGTCAATTTTCCACCCTACATTTGTAAATATTTTTCACAAGTCTTTGTCAAAGTGTTTTCAATCTTTAATATGATAAAGAACATACCCAAATGATTACAAAAAGTAATTAAAATATATACCTTTCGCCTCTAACGAATGAGAGATAGGTTATTTACCGATGCTAATATTCTTGACCTTTTAGCACTTACTCGGATTTTCTTATTAAATGACTGTTCGGGGCTACTCTCAGATTAGAAATGTTTATAAAAAATAGTACTTTTGAAAGATCATAATGCATATTTAATAGAGAAATTGTAATAAAACTCCAAGAATATGAATAAGTAACAAATAATTATGAAAAGGAATGCACATAATTTCGTGATAGACACCAGTATCACAAAATGTACACACAATCTACAACACGTACATCTTTGACTTAGACATATTTCATCAAGATATTACACTATTTAGTTGGCAACTTACGATTTTTTAAAAGGATTTTTGCATTCCTTTAGAATAGTTACATACCTTTTACATTATTACCGTAAGTTGTATACATGGCAATTTCATCACACAATATAGTCTTGGATTTGTCAACTTACTTAAGGTCAAGATCTATTAAATGAAAGGTGACTACAGGTTTCTCTTAATCAAGAAATATAAAGTCATTAAGCATTATATTAAAAAATATATTAATCGAATTAAGATTATTTTGGCATGATTTTAAATTGAATTCTGTGAATTACAAAATGCAGTATTTTCTACCATTTCTATACTGAAGCTGTAAAGTACGGGAAATGACATTGAACTAATTATGACGTCATAATGGATCTAGCACAGGCTAAACACATTCACTAGTTATGATGTCAAACGACGTAGGTTCTACGTTAAGAGAATCATGGTCATACCTGGCTGCTCGATATCCGAGATGTTTAAGTAAACATCTCGGATATGATTTTTAATAGATTGAAGTTCTAAGCACAGTCGTGCTTAGAACTTCAATCTATTAAAAATCATAATGATCATGATACCTGGCTGCTGAATACCCGAGATTTTTATCTCGTTAGGGCTTCAATCTCTATTTGCAATCATATTGACTAGATGCTGTCATAAAACAATGAAACCCGCATAAATGAGTTTCCTTCTAAGTATACTCTCCATCTATATAGGGAAGAAACCCGAATCGATCTACAATGTACTCAAAATGTATATATGATATATGTACAATACACAGTCGAGTCTGTGGCCTATGGACCTCTGAAATAATAAATTCAGTATCAGTGTGTAATATCACAATTTAATGAAGAAAATACTTTTTAAAAACGAATTTTTGAAAGAAGGTTTTTGTGTAAAAAAAAAAAAAAGGAAAAAGAAATTAAAGAGGGGGGGTGGCAGGGTGGTAAAGCTTAGCTTATACCTGATACTAGCTGAATTTTAAATACATTGAATATAATTTTTTCAGGGCAATCAGATTTTGGAACGCAGTTCGCAATTCGCAAATCAAAATGAACTGCATTCCTGCATTCTAGAACTCAGTTCGCAATTCAAAATTTCAACATAAGTTAGGTGGTTTAAAATATTGAGGGTAGGGTTCTAGTGGTCAGTTACCACTTCTTTGAAAAACTGGTGATGGTACCATCTCTAGTTTCCGAAAAAAATAGCCCTCCAGTTTTTAGTTCCACTGTATAATGCTATATGAATAAACATTGGGCTCGGGGACATCGAAGTTCCCTATCCCGGGGTCTGAAATTTTGGGGTTATGGTTCTAGTGGTCAGTTACCACTTCTATGAAAAAATGGCTATGGTAACATCTCTAGTTTTCGAAAAATAGCCCTCCAGTGTCTAGCCCTACTATATTATGCTATATGAATAAACATCGGACTCGGGTACATCGAAGTCCCCTGTCCCGGGATCTGAAATTTTGGGGGTAGGGTTCTAGTGGTCAGTTACCATTTCTGTGAAAAAAATGTGGGACAGGGAACTTCACAGAAGTGGTCACTGATCACTAGAACCGTATCCTCAATATTTCAAACCACCTAGCTTAAGTTGAAATTTTGAATTGCGAACTGCGTTCTAGAATGCAGTTCACTTTTGAATTGCGAACTGCGAACTGTTTTCCAAATTTTGATTTTTTTTCCTCTTAAGTTTTTCAAATTATACTTTGTCGCAATACATTGAAGTAGGTGATATACTCTTTATTCTTTGTTTTTCATTGGTTCTCATTTAAGACCCTTGTGACATTGCTCTCAACTTTTAAATCCTCATTTAAAGCATGGATTTATGAAAACAAATATTGTTCTAATACTTGACAGAAATGTTGCTATTTTGTTTTTTATTCTCAGTTTCTCACTGATGATCAGTCGTCTGCGTGGCGCAGTGGTTCGAGCGTCTGCTCTACATAGATTGGCGAAGTAAGGCGTTGAACCTAACGTCGCGGGTTCAAATTCCACTGTGGGACGTGAAGACCGGTCTTTTGGATGAGACTGTATAAACCAAGGTCCCCTTGTCGCAGTATTAGCTGGCACGCAAAAGATCCGTCCCTGCTCAATGGCCCTAAGTGCCGAGTATAGGACAAAATTTCTTCACATAAAGGTTTTACCACCGTATATAATATCGATGTGACCTTTAGACAGAGCTCTACGGCTTTCCAAAGGACCCCATTATTTACTTCACCAGTTATAACATGTCCTGCAGGTCTATATACTAGTAGATCTAGGGTGAAGAAGAATGTGAAAACGAGGTCTATATAGATCTAGGATGAAGAAGAATGTGAAAACGACAGAGTGTAGTCTTCAATTTCAAATATGTTGGAATACAAGACAATTAAAAAAATAACAAAAATGAATTTGAATTAAAAATCAGTGTCAACTTCAGAGTATGTGTGTGTATGAAATTAGAGAGTTTTTAACAATGCAATTTTGTCGACGTAAAACAAGAAGTAAAAATTTCCGAGTTCCCTGTTTATTGATTTACTTAAAAGTCTGCTGGTTTTAATCCATCGTGTTGAATGATTTTAAGAAGTATGGTGTGTCGCGTGATTTTTCCTTTTCCAACTTTCTATAAAGTTTTGCCCGTGAAAAAACTGGTATAAACCTAGGAAATGTTTAAACTGGCTATGGAGAAATGATATGCATCCATAGTACTTGTTTTTGTTATGCCACAATAGATTCAGAGAGAAAAGGGATAACAGTTAATGTCGATTTGAAGTCAAGGTTTGAAAAATAAATCACGTCAAAAAATAACGTTTATCATGTGTTTTAGATATTGAACCCCAAAAGGCAAATAATGTTTGCACAATTAAGCGGTGATCTCTCTCAATTTATAAATCCATTTGCAATATCATTTGCATTGAAAGCCACTGTTCATGACATTGTAAAGTCCTGTAAACAAGATGGGTTTAAGTCCTTACTCAGCTCCAAAGAATCAAATTAAAGTAAGTGTATTAGATAAAAGAAGCGGACGATGAAATACAATGACGTTGTCGGAAGTCATGAAACTAAACGGCCACGGCGCACAGACTTTATAGTTACCGTACTAATTTTATAGCCTGCGTCCACGAACTTTTTGACAATCCCTCGTACATTGGCATTAAGAACATGATCAATTGTGTTACTTAATCAAATCTTTTCTGAATGAATGAAACATGTATATGGAAAAAACGAACAGTTTTCAAGATCAAAAGTCCCTAAAACAATACAAAATAGGAGCAGAGCAAACACGGACCCCCAAAACATCAGAGGTGGGATCAGGTGCCATTAAGAGTGATTATCCCTTGTCGATAAGTCATACCTTTCTCAGGGTTCTGCATCATTTGGAAATTTACTGTGTTGCAGAGTTTACACGAAGAACTAAAATTTTGCGGTATTTTCGCGCTCAAATTCGCAACTGCATCACTATTCATTATAATTACAAAAGAATACATGCACACACTTAGAAATATCGCGAATTCGTTACACAAATGGTATGTTCGTACATATTGATAAAGTGAAAACACATGTTTTGAAAAGCAGAGAAAATTCTGGTTGATACAGTCGAACTACGAGTACTCAATATCATTTTTGAAAGTAAACTTGCCGTGATTTTTTGTCATTTTTCTTTATCAAATTACCGTATTACAAAAAAAAAGAAACTTCAGAATAGTTAAATACTTTTTAAGAGTTCCTTAAAAATATAAAACGTTATATTTACATCAATTAAATGATTTTGGTACGATGTTACATGTATGTTTGACTCACAGTGCCAACATAGTTCTAGAGCCTTGACTCTATGGAAAAGACATATCTTACAACTTTTTAAAAATAATACAATGTATTTTTAATGCAACTACCTATTAACTGTTACAGGGAAGTGTGAAAACAAATTATTTCTCTTTAATTTTTTCCTTCATGCATAAAGTCCTGCGAGGGTATATAAGATATATAATTGATTTTGCAAAGTGAAGCCCCAATGAAGTGCTCTACCTTTTGGTAGAATTCTTTGTTTAAACTTTCAACTACAGAGAATTTATATTTTAATTTTCTAATTATCACAGATCTTTACTGTGTCGACAAAATTTTTACTGTGTCGCACGCATAAAATTTGAATCGTTACTGTGTCGGAGAAAATTTTACTGTGTCGGGAGTTACACAGTAAAACAGCTCATGGAGAACCCTGTCTTTCTTGTGTTCCTTGTCATGATCGTAAAATTTACGGAAAAATTCGTCGCCAATTTAGTCTATTAATAATGGACTAACAATAAGTATGAAAAAAGTCAGTCAACATTTGACTCAATGATGAATGTGGACTTTCTTATATTTTTAGCAAAACTGCCAACCAGTTAATGTACATGTATTTTGGCTGAAGAAAGTGGTTTTAAACTCTCTATATGATCAGTTTAAACATTCGTGGTAAAGTGAAATGTTCAACTCGTCTAAAGGCCTTAATTATACAATATATGACTTCGATTTGTTAAGAAAAATATTTAGTATCTTTGCCTTGTAAGTCCTGGAAAATATTTTGTAGGTTTAGAAATTGTACTAATTGAAGTGAGAAGATGGCAAAATATACCAAGAGAAAATAAAATTTGATTGTTATGTTCCAAAAATGAAATCGGTGATGAATTTCATTACTTCTTTAATTGTAATTATTCATTTTTAGAAAACAAGATTATCATTAATATCAAAATATTGATATTTAAACCCCAATGGGTTTAAGTTTGATAAACATTTTAATACAAAAACTCCGCTAAATTTATTTGAAAAAACTGTGTAAATTTATCAAAATTATCTTTGAGAAAGTTGCTTGTTCTGGTTAGCTCTTTATTAATTTAATTCTCGGTACTTTTTTTCATGCATGCATATATGAAAAATTATATTTGTAATCTGTTTCTACACTGTACGATATGTCATTTTATGAGAATGAATTTATTGTCATAGTTACCGAAACAAATTATTTGCTTAAATCATAAAACAGGAAAATATCATCATAATATATATTATATGATTAATCATATATTATATAATGTGTGTAATATATGATATCCAAAAAAAACACGTGTAAAACAGGGCGGGACAACACGTAATTGAAAACGTGTGCTTTAATAATAAAAATTAGCCAATTTAAGAGTGAAAATGTGATTGTTATACATTATATAGGATTTTTACTTTCAGATTTTTCAATTTCATCAAGTTTTGTTTACAAACTGACGACAAAAAACTTTCTAAATAGTTGAAACAGAGAAACGCTTACACGTACATGTTACACGTCATAAAAATCTCAACAGACAAATTAAAAATAACCGTGTACGTGTACTTCATGAAATTTCTAAAAATACACGACGGTAATTCCTTACCTCTCTATTATATAAAATTATCATATTATATAATCTTTATATAAAAATGTAAGCCATTTATATTGAATTTTATTTTCATCAATTTGAATTTAACACCGCAAGGAAATCTTTAAATCTTATTTTTCTTGTTATCGGGTCTTGCTTTGGAGGTACAATATCAACTACAAGGAAGTAACTTGAGCAAGCTAAATGTACACTTGTGATATGTATTCATGACACGTTTTTATATTTTAATAGTTATCTTGTTCTCATATAAGTTAATTTCAAAAAATTAATAAAAAATGCCAAATTAAAAAAAAAATGAATAGTTTTAAAATAATCTTTTTTTCCTTTGTAATAGTGATTTTTTTTTTATTTCAAATAGATTCTACGTATACTGCAATTGTAGAATTTGTTTTTTATCCATCTCAAAAATAAAAGTGCCTATATAAATTACTTTTAATATAATATAGATGATATCGAGACTAACGACTAGTGAAAGCTTCATTCAGTTTCATTTATTCTATCGACAATCTAATTTTTTATACAGGATTATCCATTATTATTAGCAATTAATTTAGACACTTTCTAAGTCCAATTTATTGAATAATATCTGGAAAATTTGTAAATATGAAACATATGTATATAAAATTTATGACCTAGGGGGTTGTTTCAGGAATATGAATTAATACTGATATTGTCATATCCTCTGTGAGCCTTATGTCATTATGACTAACGTGATATCTCACTTGAAAAAAGGCGCATCCCACCTTATTGAATGCCCCCCCCCCAAAAAAAAAACAAGCCCGTTCATAATTTTCACTAGTCCCACACTCCTGGTTAATACCTCTGGTCCCTTTAGTGATTGCTCTCAGAATGATAACTCAGGCTTGAAACAGTGAACTTATTTTGATAAAAGAAAAAAAAAACATTAACGCATTAATGTGTAAATAAAAAACGTACACTTTTGAATTGTATTTCATAATTTGTATAAAAATGGGGAAAACATGAAAATATTTATTCACATTTTAGAATGTAAAGGATACCGTTGGGAGCTTTAACATACAAAGCAAAGAAAGCAAAACGTTTTTAAGGGCGTTAGTTATGCGGACATATTTTTTAACCAATTGTCTTCTTTTAAGCTAATATTTTCATCCTTAACAAACGGTATAAATAAAGATTTGCTTCCTTTTATCAAGCACAATCTTGATTAAAATCAAGCAAGATGTATCTCAATTTTTAACTTTATATCTTGTCTATTTACTTCAGTGTAATGTGTGGTCAAATGTCCACTAATGCAACAGACGCTGACTTGGACCTGTCCGTTAGGCTGTCTTTGCTGTAGAGAACTGTAGGAAGAATTCTAACGTGGAAGGACAATATTAACTTAGGCAGCAACAAAGGAGGGGTAAGTTGCCATAACAAAAAATTCACTTGAAACCTTTCTCTGACGCTAATGTAGGTTAATACATAAAAGTACTTGCCTTTTATTGAGATTTTCTTTTTTAAGGTATTCCTATTTTCAATAATACACCAATAGCTTTCTGTGCTAGATCCAGTAGCGATCAGAATGGCATCAGTACTGGATACATTCTGAAGTTTGAAAACGTATTACCAACTTAGGGAACCACTATAACCCAACTGATGGAATCTTCATCGCACCTGTTCATGGTCTATACCTGTTTTATTGGACGATGCAATGCTTCTACGCCAGAAGTCCTCACTGTGATATCGCACTCAAAATTAATAATAAGATGAAAGGGCGGATACTCTCTGGTGACAGTGCTGGAAGCTATTACCATACCGGTTCAAACACGGTCATCCTGGAAGTCGAGGCGGGGTACCATGTTTGGATAGAAAATGTGGAATACACTAACGTCGCCATTCGTGAATATTCCTCATTTGGAGGATCCCTTTTGCTGATTTTATAAACTTTTTAAGTTTTAAAGTTTTGTACCCTTGAACTTTAACTAACATGTTACCATACACATAAAGAAATCTTTATTTTTTAATACTAACATTTGCAAATATTTTCCTTATACTCTCTTTCTAATCATAAATATCGAATTTGTTAATTTTTTGCGTTCACTTTATGGCTAAGGGTGTAAAAGGTGTAAGATAGAATAGAACTGTATACTGCATTTAAACTTCCATAAGAACTTCTAAATTGAAAGCAATGACGGATATAACGAAAATGATTTCTTATTTGATTCTCCATTGGATTAAGAAACTTTATGAAAATGCTTATATAAAAAAAAAGCTAGCAAATGAAAGTCTCTTGTATTTCGAATATTTGTATAATAAAAAGTTAAACTTAGTATTCTTTTTTCTGTAACATAGGGAAACTAACGAAAATCGAATTGACATGTATGTGGAAACGATCAGGACTGAAAAATAAATTCAGCAAAATTTAACAAAATGTTTATCAAAAGCTCGGAAACGTAAGAAATATTCCTTCAGAGTATAGTATAGAAATTGGTCTTTCTTTATAATCATAAGATCTATTCAAAGATAATACTAGAAGAAAAGAAGCAATTAAAGTTTAATTTTCTATATCAAGATATACATGTATGCATGGAAACCAATATCAATTACAGAAAATAAAAAAAATGCTTTTTATGAAAGATTGATATATCACAGAATTGTGTTTAAATATTCATGTCATCAATAGGTGTTAAAGTATACTTTCTTTAATGACTATTATTTGTGACGCTTTCCATACTTATTGTGAGACCAATTTACACACTAAATGGTCCACAGATTTCCCATATTTCCCGGTCCTGAAAAAAGTTATTTCCAATTCGCCCTACCCTCAACAAATTTTAAGCGAAATCAAAGAATATAGTATAATTTCTTAAATAAAACTATTGGGCGAATTTAAAACGGGGCAAAATGCAAAGGGCGAAAATTACCCTGTTTACAGTATACACGGTGGTTATGAAACCAACCCTCCATGCAAACACAGAAATTGTTATAACCATGTACTGTTTGTTATCTCTATATATGTTTTATACAATAAAAGAATGTTAATACTTTATGCTGCTTTAATCATGAAAAGCAAAGAATAGTAATCAGAATTGGTAAAAATATATAGTAGTATTTCGGCTAGAATTAACAAATAAGCATTAAATGTTTAGGTCTAATTCAATCTTAAAATGTTTTTTAAAGCAATTGCAAGGCTAAGTAGGTAACACAGATGTAAGCAAATATACTAGGTATAATCTGAATTTATGGCCTCAGTTAATTTCAAAAAC
Source organism: Saccostrea cuccullata (assembly GCF_032062105.1). NCBI lineage: Eukaryota > Metazoa > Mollusca > Bivalvia > Ostreida > Ostreidae > Saccostrea > Saccostrea cuccullata. The sequence goes on from NW_026925038.1 coordinate 54,674, forward strand.
TTATATAAGGTAAGAGCATTCTTCGAAACGTTCGTATCCTTTTGTCATATCTTATTTATTTGACGTCATTATTATTAAAATTTGGTAAAAATATTAAAACACATGCGCGGATTATTGTAAGGACCCCCCCTGGAATTTCCACGGTTAAAAAATGTATATACTTTACACACATGAATATGTGTGAAATGGGTATGAAATGTGAGAGATTTGAGGCAATAGAAGCCATTGACTACCCCCCCCCCCTTCCAGGAAATAGGTTTTTCACGTTTGGGCGAGTTAACGTTTTTTTTTTTTTTTTTTTTTGCTTGTCAAGAAATTTCTGGGATTGGAATTTTTTTTTAACTGGGTGGACCCCCCCCTGGAAAAAATTTCTGGATCCGCGCCTGAAACATGAAATTCAAATGGTTTGTATTTGAAAATGCTCTGCTTATGAACAATTTTACAACGAGTTAAATTATTTACAAACAATTGCTGAAACAGGATTATTAACAATCTCGTTTAAAGTCATCATTTCGTACGTTTTATGGTCGATACAGCGACCTCTTCATCAAATACTATTTATCATTGAGTCAATTGCTTACTGATATTTTTCATCCTTTTTGCTATTTCATTATTTAAACACGGATTTTTCCCTTTATTTCCCGATGATGACAATGATTACACGACGGGTTTGACCAGTTGGCAGGGGATGTTAACTACTCCATGGCGCCTGATCCCACCTCTGATGTTTTGGAGGTCCGTGTTACAACTGCTCGTATTTTGTATTTTTAACGGTCTTTTAGCTTGAATTATTGTTCGTTCGTTATCCATATATTTCATGTATAACTAATCCAGATTTAAATGTTCAAAAATCGGATAGTGAAGCAAATTCAAATTTAGTAATTTACAAGCATAATATCAAGTAATGTCTGTACCATAGACGTTCAAATTAAGAATTATTACTTTGATTCATATTCCATATTAATGCTTAATATTTTGCTCCGTTGAAATGAAATCAATTTGAGAAGATAGGTAATCCTCATTGAAAATGACAAAAACGATGACGTTTTAGAACGTCACAGAGCAGCAGATAAGCGAACAATTTTGTGATATACTCGGGAAAAATCCTGAAAAGTTCTATAAGTTTTGGAGGAATCAAAAAAATGTAACAAGTGAGTTATGAATGTGTAAATGGTAGACGCGGTATTTGAATGGCAGAGACTCTGTATCGGTCGAAGACAATTTGTGAAGAAACATTTTGATTGAAAAAATCTTAACAAATTTTTTAGAGTTGAAACGTAATGAAAAGTCACATAGGCGCTTCAGAGTTGCTGATCTTATGCGTGAAAAGAAGAAAACACTTGCTGTAGCCTTCAACTCGGTATTTAGATATATCGACGGCGTATTGTCAATTAACAATGAAAATTTCCATAAATTTCTACATCGATACGATATATCCTGGTGAGCTTGAGATAAAAGATACCACAGAGTCTGACACATCTGTTTCATACTTGGATATTTTACTTAAAAAGACGTTAATGGTAATCTAACAACCAAGCTATATGATAAACTTGATGACTTTAACATTTCAATCGTCAATTTCCCTTACTTATGCAGCAATATACCTTCATCACCTGCATACGGAGTATGTATATCTCAGTTGATTCGATACGCAAGAGCCTTATCTACGTATGAACAATTTCTAAAACGAGATAAATTATTGTCAAGCAATTTATTGAAACAAGAATATCAGCCGTCTCGTTTAAAGTCATAACTTCGTAATTCTATGGTCGATACAATGATCTTGTAAGCAAATACAATTTATCATTGAGTCAGATGCTGTCTGAAGTTTTTCATACTAATTGCTAGTCCATTATTTATAAACTGAATTGACGATGTTTCCGTTATTTCCCGATCATGGCAAGGAGCACACGGCGAGTGTGACCAGTCAGCAGGGGATGCTCACTCCTCCGCAACTGATCCCACCTCTGATGTTTCGGAGGTCCGTGTTTGCTCTGCTCCATTTTGTATTGTTTTATGGAATTTGATATTGGATACTTTTCGTTATCTCCATATCCTTCTTGTTAAAGTACAGTTAAGTTAGAAAAGAAAATAGAACATGACAAAGGAATTTATAAAACGATAAAATTTGTTTTAAAAACTTAATGTCAAGTGATACAAAACGAGTGGATATCGGACTATAATGGGTGAAACGTATTTATGTTTTTTTCGAAATTCTTTACTCTAGGTTTTTGACGTTACATTGCCGTTAAGTGTGCTCTGAGGGTACAAAACATATTGAATTTAAAATGAAATAAATCGCTTTCTGTTATATCGAATGAAATGAATCTTCACATCAACAAAACAATTAATTTTACAAATGATTTTTTGCTAATTTTAAATTTCTTAAAAATAGTATAACGAACCCTCGTATGGTAGTTAGCATCGAAGCAATAAAGTATGATGGTCATGTGTCTCAATAATCATGTAAAGTGGCGCTAATCAGTGATTTAGCCTTGTCCATCTGTTGTAAATAAGTAGGTGTCAGAGTCCTTTAGTCGTAAGTGGTACTTATTTGTACAATATACTGGACATCAAGTATTCAGGAGTATCCGCGAGTATTACTCTTTGTCATTCAAAATATTTCTACTGGCCAGCTGCAGCAATGGAAATCCCTGAATTTATTTCCTCCTTGTTTTCTTACTAATTGTTTTATTAAAACCTTAAGCATGCATACAATTTAATTTGTAAAACCCTACATGTGAGGAAATGTGTTTTGATTCTTCTTTCAGAATTCTTTTCTGAAAAGAACTACTCGATAATGCTTGTATCTATAACTATTTCATTCTTGAATTAAATTTTTAGAGTGATAATAAAATTGTGTATTTCACATGGATTGTTTTATTTGATTATACCCTAATCCTCCAATAAAAGTTCATTACAATTTTGCATATTTTTAGAAAATACTGTGTCTTTGAAATTTTTTGTTTTGCTAGATTTATTGATTGTCACAGAAATTGCAGGTTTAATCCCAATATTTAAAAACTCATTTTCCCGGTCATTTGATCCAAAAATTTAAATGCATAAAAATTGTAATAATAAACGGTATACATGTATGTTTATTCATTAATTTCTCACAGAGTTAATCCAACTGGCAGTAATTTTTATCATAATCATGTAGGCGAATATTTTTGTCACATTTTTCATGTCTAAATTCTCTATTCAACTTTTTATGTTCTTTTAGGGTTTCCCTTATTTCTATATTCAATGGTACTTATATTTGCTACTAAGTGAACATCCGCAATTTCCGTCAAATAATCTATAATCGTAGTAATCCTTTGGCATCTTATTTATACAAAAGAAAACAAATATGTAAATCAGTTTATATTTTATTACAAAAACAATCTAAATGTTGGCTCTTGGGATTAACAACTGACAACCATTAAAGAGAACTGCTAAAACATAAATTTGCTAATTAATACATATGCAACTACATAAAACATAAGCAAACTAACATCCCCTTAAATCTTGGCTTAATTATTTCTCATCCTAACGATCACTTCAACAGTGAAAATCCAGAATTTTACTTTTCTTTTCTGGAAAACCTACACAAAACATCTCAGTCATAACTGTAGGGTAAGCTACATTTACATCTCTTTAAAGAAATTCTTCATGCTTATTTTATAAGTAATTCTTAAAAAGTAGAACTTTTTATTGCAATGTATTTCTTGTTTCTCTATTTCGAATAGATGCTTATTTAAGTGAGGTTTAAGCTTACTGCACAGATTTTGTAATATTATTTCAAACTTTATTCCCTTTTTTCTTCATTTTAGAAAATGTCTCTAACAGCGAAATTTTTCTTCATAAGAAGTGCAGGTAAAATATTTTAATTTTGATTACAAGAAAACAATTTCCTAGAAAATGAACGTTATGCAATATTGAATATTGTGCTTAACTCTAAACTTATTAACACTAGCATGACAATGTTTATTTTGACTCCTGCTTCTCGTAGTAATATGTATCAATTATCTCTTGAATCTTTAATACTGATTAAAGACTGTGGATACCACTACTTGAAATACATTCCTTTTCTAAAGATCAGCATTTCCTCACTTCAAATTAAATATGATTAGATTTTACTTGAATTAGGTTAACAAAGAAAACATGAATGATGTTGTCTCTTACATAGTGATTCCTTTATTGGAAATGCTAACAATAAAATGTTGCTTTTTTACTTATTAAATATTTAAAATTTTATTAAACAGTATCTATCCTAAATTCTCTGTTTAAAAGAAGAAAAAATTTTCATGAAATAGTCCTGAGGAGTGTTAATTATCTATCTTCTTACAATTATTTTTTTTATCTTTAATAAATTGATAGAAAAAAGACATGTTTCATAATAAATGAATGTTGTATGAGGCATCAGAATATTACTATTTGTTTCTACTTTTCCTACGTCCATTCTCAGATAACAAGCGTCCGGAGGAGACTGAGTTCAGCTCTCTTACAGATTTCTCACGTGGCAACACCACAGAAAGGTGACAAACTACAGATTCTGATTTATAAATTACATAATCCTTCCACCTGTTTTTCATTTTTTATTTGTTTGTTTGCTTGTTTTTGGTTTAAAAATACTAGTTTAAATGCACATATTATTTATCTATGGTTTAAGATTGTACTGTGTATCTGTTGGTATATTTTTAAGTTGGACGTCTCATTTATCTATTTGGACAAAACTTATCAGTGATATATAACAATTATTCTTTTACTCCCTGACACCTGACTATTGATATAAATCCTAGCAAAAATAATTCAGTCTTTCTTCTGTTATAGACATCGACATAAAAGGGGTCTTTTTGGAGTGGAACATCAGTTTTTCCGGGAATATTACAGAGATATAGGCCGTCTTCACGATTATTGTGACGCCAGATCACCAAATGGAAGAATTTCAAACTGGAGATCGTTAGATTCAACTTCGTATACTGACGCCATTCTACGATCAACAAGCTATTATAAAACGCAAGCAGAAAATGGTACGTCTTTGAAATTTTTAAAGAAAAAAGTCAAATGGAACATGGTCTTCACACTGATGTTGAAATAAATTGTTTGATATAACTGGAAAACACATGATTTTGGCAATGAAGCAGCGTTAATATTATACGGTAAAGCTTTCACTTGTTTTATTAAAACTCGCAGGGTCAAACAACATTATGGATTCCACAATATTTTATTAGTTTACATCGTATTAGACAAAGGTTGCAAAAACTCTTGATAAGACAAGTTTTATTGCATATAATAGCACTTGAAGGTCATTCAAAGATTATGTGTCCATTATTTACGGGAAAAGAGAAAACCATTCGCATACCATATCATAAGGTGGTGTAAGGGTACAGGAATAATTAGATCGATTACATGATTATTAAGTACTGGTCGCTGCTGACAAATTAGGTAACAACATTGTCTTCGTTTGTAAGACTTATTATACAAATTGTGTTTTAGAAGAACTTGGTTTAAATTCTGCAAGTGTTAATCCAACATCTACTCACACTTCCCTTTCTAAGGAAGAAATTCTTCAAAATCATACTTCACTTTTGAATATTTTTAAGATCCCAAAGAACCAAAATGAATTTGAAGTACAATATCTGTATTGGATTCTGGAAACTATATTTAAATGCATACAAACAAAGAAACATAGCGGGTTCGAGTAAATGTTCAACCAAGCATCTTTCTTTACTCCTCACTAAAATATTAACAGTAGTGAGGGCGAAACTTTAATAGTCATGTGCAACAAGAAGTAGATCAGATCTCTATACAAAACAATTCCACAGAACTTTTGGAAAATTTGAAATCACAAGATTTTATCAAAATCAACAGCTTAAAAACATATGACTTATCAACTTTATACAAAACAATTCCCCTCAATTAAATTTAATAAAACTCAAAGCTTTTTTTTATAATTGATACTGCTTCTTCAAAAAAATGGAAGTCCTAAATTTACTTACCTTGTGATTAGTCATTTGCAAAATTATTTTGTAATAAAATACATTCTGACTGTACACAAAATTACTCTGAAGTAGAAATAAAAACCTTGAATTTCTGATTGACAATATTTATGTGGTTTTGGAGATCAGGTCTTCCAACAATCTGTTGGAATTCCCGTGGGTACCCATTACACCCCGTTATTGGCAAACCTATTTTTATAATCATATGAAGCAGAATTTGTGCAAAATCCTATGCATGAAAAGACGAAAACGTATGCTGTGGCCTTCAACTCGACATTTACATCTATCTACAATATACTGTCAATAAACAATGGTATTTTCCATTCTTATGTCGATACGATACGATATATCCTGGTGGGCTTGAGATAAAAGATACTACCGAGTTTGACACATATGGTTCATATTTGGATATTTTACTTGAGTAGACTAAATGGTAATCTAACATCCAAGCTTTATGATACACGTGATGACTTATTTATGAAGCAATAAAACCTTCATCACCTACATACTGATTTTATACATCTTAGTTGATTTTATTCGCAAGAGCATGCTTTATGTATATAAAAAATTTACGAGATAAATTAATCACAAATAAGTTGATAAAAGAAGAATATCAACAGTCTCATTTAAAGTCATCATTTCGTAAGTCCAATGGTCGATACAATGTCCTTGTCAGCAAATACAAGTCGGAAAGGAAAAGTTGTTAAACTAGAGGTACTGTGAGCGATGAGCTCACTAAATGATACCCCCCGCCTCCCATATGGTTATAACTGGTGAAAAAAGCCATGTTTTCCTGTGGCCGGGAGCTGTGAAAATATGTGTGGGATAAAAAAAGTAAAATAGAAGGTGCACAATGGCAATATGTAATAAAGATTCTGTGAAAGTTGCATCAAATTTCAATCAGTGGTATGAGAGGAGTTGCGGATAAGAGATGGGTACCCCAAAGCGTAACAGACGGACGGACAGACAGACGGACGGACGGATTAAGTACAGTTGATGGACGGACGGACGGAATTAACGATTACTAGATACCCTCCCGCTTTTCAAGCGGGGGGTATAATAAAGTGGGAGGTCGTAGATAATTATACCCCCCGCTTGAAAAGCGGGAGGGTATATAGTAATCGGTATTTCCGTCCGTCTGTACGTCCGTCCGTCTGTCTGTTACGCTTTGGGGTACCCATCTCTTATCCGCAACTCCTCTCATACCACTGAAGGAAATATAATGAAACTTTCACAGAATCTTTATTACATATTGCCATTGTGCACCTCCTATTTTACTTTTTGATCTGACATATATTTTGGATTTTCCAGAGCAAAACATGGACACTGCAATTTTATTCAAATGGGAGGCAGGGGGTATCATTTAGTGAGCTCATTGCTCAAAGTACTTCTAGTTTTTACAGGTATAATTCAAACATTGCAAAGTTCATTAACTGTAATTTTGAATTTTGCGGTTGGAATGATTAGTACACTGATATGAATTATATCGTATTCCATTATTAATCCTTATATACGATTTTTAGTTTGCTTAATATTATTATACACCCTGCTTGAAAAGCGGGAGGGTATATAGTAATCGGTATGTCCGTACGTCCGTCTGTTACGCTTGGGCCTACCCATCTCTTATCCGCAACTCCTCTCATACCACTGGATGAAATTCGATGAAACTTCCACAGAAACTTAATTACATATTGCCATTGTGCACCTCCTATTTTTCATTTTGATCTGACACATATTTTGGGTTTGCCACAATAAAACATGAACACTGTCATTATATTTATATAGGAGGCGGGGGTATCATTTCGTGAGCTCATTGCTCACAGTACCTCTAGTTGTAAGATATGTGTTTAAATAATTTAAAATGATTTGTACATATTCATTTTTTTAATAATATGATATTAATTTTTGTGATGCAGGATTGAATGTGGACAACAAGATTAGTATGGTTTAGCAGATAATCAATGAGCGATATAGACGATCTGAACCCTACGGAGGGCCAGATGAGGGTCATATGTCATCGGAAAATGGCAAGAGGGGCTTGTAAGAATTCTAAACGGCAAGCGAAACTCCAAAGTCAGGTCAAATCGCCTTACTCCCGATCCTAGGTATCAGCGCATTGTTTGGGGGCTCACTTGGTCTTGGGGCATTGTTTGATTCCCTTCGACGTCGCCAACCATCTACAAGGACTTCTGTTAGACGTACACATACATACAGAACACGTTCATACAGAACACGTACATATAGAACACGTACGTACAGAACACGTTCACCTATTCGCAGAACACGTACATACAGAACACGTACAAGTGTTCGCACAACACGTACAAGTACTCACAGAACCTATAGACAATGTTAGGCTTGTAAAAAATGTGATGTCAAACCTTAAGATTCTTACTAGGACATTCTCAAACAGCAGTAAACAGAATCAACTTTCAAATTTTGGAATATTTTTTTTATACTTTTATAACATAGCCTCGTTAGTTTGTTTTTTTAATGAGGGGGGTGTCTGTGTTTTGTTTTGTTTTGTATTTGCTTATTGTGCACATTTCTAGTGAAATAAATCATACATAAATTTACTAGCATTTGTTTTGACAATGTTCTATCTTGACTTTAATGATCAATTGCAGATCATGAGTTGACAAGCATAGAATATGGATTTCAATCACTTGCATAATACATCAATAAAACTTTAAACAATACATATTCGTTTTATTTTAAAAGTGAAGTCGGGTCAAGGATATTTCCTTTCCATTGACATTAAAATTGGCTGTTGCCAAACATGTGATGCCTACTTCTATTTCAAAAGATTTTTTTTCTTTTTGCATAAAAAAATATCGTAAAAAGCTTATGAGATAAAACTACCAAATTGAAATAAATCATTCAACTAATCAGACATTTGATTATCTGAAATTCTCTATTTCTATTTTTTTATGGATCTTTGATCTGATCCACCTCTGATGTTTCGGAGGTCCGTGTTTGCTCTGCTCCTATTTTGTATTGAGTTATAGTTTTTGATATTGAATACTGTTAATTATCTCCACATCCTTCTTATAGTAAAAATTTAATTTTGAAATATGGTGAAGTAGCCAAACTGGGATACAAAATGATGTGAACCTGCAATGCGTCTGCCTAGACCAAGAAAGATAACACTGATAGGGAAATTGGGATTGCTCTGGAGAGATATGAAAAACAATATATGTAGAAGGGAAAGATAAATGTTTGTAATTATAAATGCCTTAGTTTCATAAATAACTATTTCTTGTTTAGAGTTTGTACATTTAAGTCCTCTCCACACTCTCTGTCCTAGTCTTCCTTAGTTATTGGAAAATAAAAGTAAATGTCCCCTGAATAAACTTTTCCCATTAACAATTATTGCCTATCGTTGAAGTCCAACTTGGTTATAATTATCACTTCAGCAATTTCAATCTTGGAGACTAAATTAGATCAACTTCTGATATGTGAAGTATAATTATATCTTGTTCCTAAAAAGTGGTAATCGCTGACATTACAAGTTATTCGATTAAAATTTAAAATCTATTTTCTAAATGCAGGTGTTGAAATCCGTACCAGCTGCTTTCGTTGCGAATCTCTATCAGACGGCCAATCTCGGTTTATGGTCCTCTACTAACAGAATAACGTATCACATAGTAAATTCTCTCAAGGACGGTATAACAATAATTCCTAAATCTTACAGAATAACATTGAGCAGAAAAAATAAATCTTATACATGTAACCTTTTTTTAAAATGTATCATGCCCATGTGTCTGAAATATTCCTTATGACAAAAATATTTTTACAACTTAAAAACGTCAACAATGTTCCAGTTATTTCTAAAGTACCACTTTCAATTCTATAATCATTTATGAAACATCATTGTGCCCCCTGAATGTTTCACTCTTTATTGCAACATGCTAAGTCATATGACACATTGTTTTTTTTTAACTTTGGTCAATTAATTTATGATATAAAACATTATTAATGAAAGTTTACAATGAATTATCCTGTAAAGGGTTCATCTATGATGCAATTACCAGGGAGAGCAATTTTTATTGAATTGAGATATATTCAGATGAGGAATAGAATTCAAGCTCAAACGTCCTTTCACAATACAAAATAGAAGCATAACAAACAAATCTTGGATTTTATAGGTTTAATTCAATAATAAAATGTTCTTCTTCAAAAAAGCAAGGCTTTTTAAGTCACTCAAAATGAAGTATAGGTTGGTGAAATTCTGGCTTCTTGGTCATAGTTTATATCAAAAACTTCACATGGGGTGTAATCTTTAACGTTTCCGCAAGAATATTGTTGATTCGAGTGAGCAATGATGTCCACATATGCATGTCTCTTCTTCAGATTATTTTCAGTGAAGCTGGTCATTGATTTAGCTTTGTCCTTCTAGAGTAAAATAAGAACGTGTCAGATTCGTTTAGTTTTAAGTGGTACTTGTTTTGTAACATACTGGACAAAAAGTATTCACGAGTCTATTACTCCTCGTCATCTCAAACGGTCATTTTTCGGTCACCTGCAGCAATGGAATCCCTGATTTTATTCTTCCTTGTTTAAAGCATAAGCTTAATCTTGATATGAGGGAAAGTGTGAATTCTCCTTTTTACAAGTTCTTTTTTACGAAATACTAAAGCTTGTTTTCAACAGTCATTTCATTCCTTTTATATTAATCGTTAAAATGCCATGCTTTTTGTTAATGTTCTTTACAAGAATAAAAAGGAAAAAGCACCATCATATTCAATTTTTTTTTCTCTCTCTCTAAGATATACACTCATATGATTCAAGTTGAATTTAAAAATCTATGGCTGAAATTTTTAATGAAGACATACAGACACCGGGCACTTTTCAATGAGAAACGCTCACTTGATCCACTGGCTCAAGTGAGTTTAAAAACAAAATCCGGATTCTTGTAAGATTGTTTTAACTAACAGTTAATAATAAAACAGGTCACATTCCAAATAAATGCAGTAAATTTATATCTATCAGCATACTGTAAAAAATCTCATTACAATACCTAAATATTTTGACATGTATATTTTTTCGACAATATATTGGCCTCCGTGACCCATTTTTTTAAATTTGTTTTCTTACTTATTAACATTTCCAAATATTTTCCTTACGATTCTTTTGAAAGTAGAAAAAGTTTACTTTCTCATGAACTACTATGGGATGATTAAGAATATTTCTTTTGTGATTTGATTGAAGTTAAAATGAAAATGCAACTTTATCTTCAAAAATGATAGTTGAATGACAGAAATTATATGGCAAGTCGTCAAAAAATTATGTAAATATAAGATATGAATTTATTTTTTTTTTTTTTGGAGAATTCATGAGATACATGAACTACAGCGCTTCACTCCTGTGTATTTATACAGAAGCTTCATGAAGTATGCAGGCGTGAAGTATCGTACTTCATATCCTCATAAATTTCTCAAAAAAATAAATTCATTTCTTAAATAGATGGGAGATATGAGCCAGTTGAGTAAATAGCAACTTTTTTCAGATTTGTAGAAAGAGTGTCGATAAAAATCTTCCCTACAATTTAGTTCTATTCAAAACATCCGAGATACTTTTATGCAAATACAATATACTGGATACACAGATTACAATGGTTTTAATTTACGTTCCGGTCTCCAATGAGTGCAATAAAGTCAAGTAAAGTCAAGTGGACTGTTTGATATAATTTACTAAGCACGTGTTATACGATAAGAGATGTTCTTGTGTCACCTGATCATAAGTTCATTAGTTTGATTTACTATATTGAAAACTTTGGAACTTTGATTTACTATAGAGAAAATTTTGGAACTTGAATTTACTATATATTAACACCCGTGAAATTGTGTTTTAGATTCCAGTGCCTGATATATTATTACATATCATGGCCAAAATACTTTAAAGCTACAGAGAACTTTTTATTAATTAAAAAATTACGTAATTTCTGTCAAAACACACGCTCCATCAACTTCAGTAAATATGTATTTTTCATTTATAAAGATTAAAGGTAAATATTTCATTTGAGTTTAATAATTTGTATATTTACATTTAGTGTACATTTGTTTTTCAACAACAGCTAGCCACATCCAACCGCACATTCACCCTCTAAAAAAAATAAGCAAAAGAAAATATATATAATAAAAACAGTTTAATACGTTGTAAATCTATTGTGAAAATTTTGAAACGTTGATATAGTACAGTGAATTCTTTGAAAAGTATAAAGACACTTTGATTTATTATACCAAAACCTTGAAATTTTGATTTACTATTGTAAGAACTTTAGAATGATTTACTGTAGTTTCATTCATTTCTTCATTCATTCTTTATTTCCTCCATTTGGAGATTTGAATTTCAACACATCAATTACAACATATATACATCAATGAGAATTTATTAAAAAAAAATGTATATTTGATTTGTATACGTTGTATATATGAAAACATAAAAAGAACTAGAGCAAAGCTCGTTGCAAAGCAACGAGTAGGTCTTCCGTCCAGTTTGACCGGAAGTATATTTCATTAAAAAAAAAAGAGTGATGACGTCAAAAAATGGTTTGAATTCTGCAAATCTGTGTTAATTAATGCAAAAATAAGCGATTTTTCCTACTTCCAGTTTGACCGGAAATGATGACGACGGACAAAAATTTAATGCTCCCAGTGATAGCTGTTACCCAAAAACGTGTCAAGAACGACAGATTTTTTTTTACTTCTTCCGGTTTGACCGGAAGTTACGTGGCCGGACGTTTTTTGACGACCCCAAAAGATTAAGCTTGACATTTTGAAAAATTTGCTTCTTTAATGTATTACAAATTCTCAATTCTTTAAAGATATCAGGAAAAACGTCTGGTCCCTCTAGATGCCTAATTTTAGGGGTCAGCCTTTTTTTCTAGATATCATTTGAAAGATCATGTTATTCTACACTTCTTTTGTTCTATATGTTTTAACAAGATATTTCTAGGTAAGAATTTATAGAAGAAAAGGTGTTAGAAATTTTAGTGTTATAAATTTGAAATTAACGATAGGACTATTTTTGAGACATAGCGAGCGTCGGCGCTTCGTACTTCCGGTGGTTGTGATAAACCAAATACACTTCACCAAAGGTTCCTCTAGCATCACTGAAAATTTCATGCTTCTGTGTTAAGTGCTTTTTGAGAAAACTGCTTGATAAAGTGACCCTCTGAAATTCACCAAATCGCTGAAAACTCCGAGTCGGAAGTGATGTCATAAAAATAAAAAATATATATCTAGATTTTTTTTATGTTCTATCAGACCTGAAAGTTTCATGAAAATCTAAGATAATTTTAGAGGCGAGCGAGATTTCACTTGAACGTTTTCTGGAATTCTACACTTCTTTTGTTCAATGTGTATTAACAAAATATTTCCAGGTAAAAAAAATACCTTAGAAAAGATGTGAAAAATTTTGAAATTAGCGATGACTATTTTCGGGCCATAGCGAGCCAGTCACGTGCAACAGGGGGATGGGGGAGACACCTTTTTCCTAACATTACCTTTACTTTCGGAAATGTCCAGTAAAAGGTTTGTTAGCCACCCACTACTTACTACAGTAAAGTGATATCAATCAAGGAAATGTGGTATTGTATGCCAAAAAAATTGGAAGTGAAATGTAGTTGGTCTTGAAAAAAGTTGGCCACTACCCCCCCCCCCCCCCCCCCCCCCCCCCCCCCCCACCCCACCCCCAATGAAATAGGATTTTAGAGTTTTGGCAGATTTTCTTTTCTTTTTATTTTTATTTTTATTTTTTTTTTTTTTTTTTTTGCTTGTCAACTTTTCAAAATGAGTAAAAATTAATAAAAATTCTGGCGCCCCCCCCCCCACTTTCAAAAACGATGCTACGTGCCTGCAAGCGCTGACGTGCTGCACTTCCGAAAAAAATGAATTCAATCCACAAATCTACAGACATACATGTAGGTCTACCATATCTGAAAGTATCATGTGTCTATCTAAAGCTATGCATTTAAGAGAAATCGTGCGAACAAACTGGCCCTTAAAAAATCATTTAAGAGGTATAACTCCGGACCGGAAGTGACGACATTAAAACAGAAAAAAACGCATAAGGTTTAAGCAACGTAACATAAGTCCTAAAAGTTTTACGAAAATCCATCGGGGCGTTTTCGAGAAATTGCATGCACAAAATCGGTAAGAAAAAACAATCATGACTAGAGCAAAGCTCGTTGCAAAGCAACGAGTAGGTCTTCCGTCCTGTTAGACCGGAAGTAATGTTTCCTTTTCTTTCCTTTTTTTTAAAAAAAAGAGTCATGACATCTCTGATGATTTAAATCTTCCAAATCTGTGTTGATTATTGCAGAAGCTTTTTTTTTACTTCCGGTTTGACTGGAAGAGCTGTCGATGGACGGAAAAATTAAACAAGTTTAAAGCTTCCTGTGATATATACTACCCACAATTGTGTCAAATATGGCAAAAATATGCATTTTTGACTACTTCCGGGTTGGCCGGAAGTGACGTCACCGGACGTTTTTTGATGATTTTAATAGATTTTGCTTGACATTTGGAACAACTTTGCATTATTACAAATTGTCAACACTTCTTGAGATATCGGGAACAACCTTTTGGCCCCTCTTGATCCCTTAATTAAGGGGCCAGCCCTTTTTTAAAGATATCATTTGAAAGATCTTTTAGTTCTGGACAAATTTTGTTTTACATGTTTTTACAAAACATTTACAAGCAAAAAGATATCATAGAGAAAATGTAAGAAAATTTGAAACTCTCAATATGACTTTTTCAAACCATACCGTGCATTTACGTGCAGTACTTTCGGTAAAAGTTAATAACACAATGCAAATCTATGTTGCTCTATCATCCCTTAAAGTTTCATCTTCCTGTGATGAGCTGTTTTATAGAAGAGCAAAGGACAAATTGACCCTAAAAAATCATTAAACTGCGAAAATCTTCAAACCGGAAGTGACGTCATCAAAATAAAAAAAATCGAGAATTTTTTTATGTTTTATCAGACCTGAAAGTTTCATTAAAATCTAACGAGGTGTTTCCGAGAAATTGCGCGCACAAAATCGGTAAGAAAAAAAGAAGAAGAAAAGCAGCGGAAAAGAAACCAACGAATAACAAGGTCTTTCGCTAAATACGGAAGACCATAATAATAAAAGTGAAAAAGAAACCTAAGAATAACAGGAAGGTCTTGCGCTGAAGACGAAGATCTTAAAAATAGTGGAAAAGAAACCTAAGAAGAACAAGGTCTTCCGCTAAAGACGGGAGACCTAAACAACCTCATGTTTTGTTTTAAACACCTTCTCGATGTAAATGATTATACTAGAAACTATAAATGAAAAACATTTTAACATGAACTTCTTTTTGTCAAAGACTTGTTCATGGGTACCCCTAAGAACAGCGAAGTAAAAAGCGTACTCATTTAAAATGACAAAATCTGTGTAAATCTTATTGTATTCGTTCGTCTGATAATTCAAACATAAATTCATATCTTTCATGAGACGTTATAGAACACGACGCTATGGCATGTTGAAAACTGTTTGTAAAGGGATTCGATCAGAATATACACTGGTACGTACATATCCTTTTTCGGAACAAGAGTCCACAAATTTGCAATGTATGAATATTATATTTAGGAACTGGGCGGGTTTTTTCTAAGCTCTAGAGCCATCCGGACACTCTAATTATTAATCCATTTCGACAACAAGAGCCGAGAAATGATTAGTACAGTACGGTGTGCGCTGTTTTCTATGGTTCTCTAGTTCTCGTTGAAGTACTAATGTTTTCCTATACACGAAAGAGGTTTGAAAGAAGGTCAGCAGCATATATATAAGTTCATAAGTTAATTTCTTCCGTGTTGCTTTTCTTTAAAAGTCCAAGAGGAACAAACATTAAATTTATTTTGAATATTGCCGCATTACTAAGGTAAGGGTTTTCCCATTTCGTCTAGACCGATCGTTTCGTACGTGTTTAATAAGCTTAATAATTGAATATTTATTAATACTATTAAGATTTTAACGTAACGTAAATTGCATGCATTTCTATTCAACATTTTTTTTTCATAGTACGAACAAGCATGTTGCAAAGACATCTCCCAACAATAAATGCCTTGATTTTAATCCTTATTTTGTCTTCACTTTTAGACAATGTCTTTGACGACGTTTTTTCTGTTTGTTTCCTTGCTCGTCTCTGTGAGTTCAGGTAACTTTAAATATTATCACTAAAAGCAACATATCTAAAGAGCCATTCAGGGCAAATAATAGTTGATATTTTGATCGATTAAGTATGTATATGTACTCAACAATAATAAATATAAAACAGTTTGACTATATATGCAAAGGCGCTTGAGTTTGTTTTTAATTTTTATTTTGAAATACTTAGTATGTTTTATTTATCTTTCGCTTCTGTAATGCCTCAGTCAAACAGGTAAATATACTAGTATGTATTTTAAATAAATTAATTTAGAAAAATGTATATCGAGATTGCATTGCTTCAATTGATATTTGATTCATGTACTTTATATTGCCGGTACATGTACATCATGTCACTCTTGATAAAAAAAAACAATTAAAAAAAACTTTTTTTTACAAAAAATCGTTTTTTATTATTATTTTTACAATACACAGAAATGAAAAGCAGCAAATTAAGCTTTCTTTTTTTAACAAATATGTTGGCTAGTTTTATTTAATAACAGTTTTTCTGCTTAATGCCCATTAGAAAATGTGAAGCGTTTAGAAAGGTTTATTTTTCTCTGATTTTTGAAACATTCGTTTTTCAGAGAACAAACATTTGTCAAAGGCGAACTCCCTTGGCAGTGACATTGAAAGGTGATAAAACATTAGATTACTTTGATTTTATTGTGATTTCTTTTTTTATTCATTAGTGAAATTATTCCAACTTGGTTTTTTTTTCTTTCTTTTTTTTTTTTTTTTTTTTTTTTTTTTTTGTTATTTGTGGATACATTCCTTCATATTATTATTGTTTTCACGATAAATTTAAGAGATTAAATTATATTATAGATGTATTTAATTTTTTTATCCTCTGCGATAGGCCAAGTTCCTTGCAGGAAATCCAGAAAACTTTTGGGTTTTTTTTTTCATATTACATGTATACTATCTTTAAATTTAACTGTTGATTCTTCGAGACTTGACTCTGACAGTATATATTAATGTGTGATGCAGTTAATGAGTGTGTCATTAATAAATTCTTTTGTGTTCCAGACATCGATATAAACGGGGTTTATTTGATGATCAAAATGAGTACCAGTACTTCCGGCAATATTTTGCAGAAAAGGGTCTTGAACAGGAATTTCAAAACGCCATACAAGGGAAGGGAAGGATAGACAACTGGGGGAGTCTGGGAGTCAAAAATTATGGTGATGCCGTTAGAAGTTCCACAGACTTTTATGCAAAACAAGCTGGAAAAGGTATATACATAGTATAGATAAAATTATAATATCCGATCCTCAGCCAGGAAGGATAACTCCAGAAATTAATATATAATTTGAATGCATCAACATGAAGCTTAAAAATGAAATTTTTTCATGCAAAAATTTTTATTTTATCTATCTTTAAAGATCCTAGGTTTTTGGAAGTCTTGGAAAAGGTCTTATAAAAATTGTACCCTACATATGTATAAAAGGAAAAAAATACAGTTTTTGAGAAATAATATTTTTCTTAATCCAGCCTTAGATACCAATAATCATTAGCATGATATAAAATAAGAAGTGATTTGTGGTGCCTTGCAATGATAGAAAAAGCCTTTTACACTATGTGTTATAGAATGTATGACGGAAATAGAAGACAAAAAATACAAATAAGTATGAAAATCATGACAATTTCTCTGGATGCCTGGATAGCTATCTTTTTACACTGAAAATATCATTATTTGTTGATCAATTTGCCTTCAGAAAATTTATTGCTAATATTCCAATTCGCTTTTTCTGCAAAAATATTGGAGATTTGACAATTTTCCCTATATAATATGATTAACTTTTATCTTTAACTTTAAGGATCGTTAAAAGATAAACTGTAGATAAAGAATGGGTGGACTTAACTAGCCAGAAAAAATGCCGCAAATTTAATTTCCATAAAATGTTAAATTTTTTTCCATCATATAAACCCCCTATATCTTAACTGTGTATTTATGGTACGGATGTGAATTTAAAATGCTCTTTTCGAGGTAAACTAAATAAATATCGAAGGCATGGTGCCTGAAGATTTGTTGAATATCAATAGATAATCAGGGTCACGCATTTTTCATCGTCTGAATACATAGTCAGCGCATGTTTGTCGGCTTTTTTTACGAAAACTGTAGTTGTATATTGAACAAAATAATGTAATATTAAAAGGAGAAGAGCCGACAAACGTGCGCTCACACTTAATTTAACAGAAAACATGTTCCAAACAAACATCTCGCTTCCATTGTTATGACTTCGATTGACCTGTTAAATATTACAATTCATCACGTGATGTCCGCCTGTGAGTGTACTCGTGGAAATAGTTATATTGTATTCTTCAACCTGACCTAGATGTAAATCACTATGTTTGGTGCCGTTTTCAGAATTTAGCACATTAAATGTTGTTTTAATTTTGCGTGTCCTCACATTTTAAAAAAAAAACTCATAATGACATCGCTGCAATATTCCAAACACGTATTCGAATTTCTAGAGAGAGAGATGGAGAGAGAGAGAGATATGTCAACAATGACACCGATCGATAGCCCCGCCTCCGATTAATATTGATATCGCGACCTAAAAACTACTCCGGGTACATGTCAAATTCCGGAAAACGACACTAATGTATCCTTGTTTCAATTTTGATTCATGGCAATAAGGCATTGCTTTTGTACACGTGTTCTAGCTAAAAAAAAAAAAAAACCATGTATACGTCGCTCTTTCTAGTGGTTGTAATATATTTTGGATTCACTTTATTTTCTACTTGTTCGAGTAGTCTCAAAAAGATCCAAAATAGGGCGTTAAGTCCACCCATTCTTTACATTACTTTGTGGATTCAAAAATACTTTTATGAGTATTTTTGATTACTTAACTGCTAAATTTATAAGCCTGAGGATCGGACTAGTTCACTGTTTTAATTTAAACAGTTATCGGTTTGCTTATTAGTATCTTATTAGTATTACAATTTTTTTTGTGTTTTCTTTTTCCTTGTCGATAATCCCCCCCCCCCCCCCCATTGCACATACACACACACCCTTCCTCACACACGCGCCCAATCGAAGCTTCACCCTAACCTGGTCTAATTGTGCATATCAATATAAAAATAACTATGGATAAAAAGTTAACATGGCTTTAATTTTAAAGTGAAGGCATTCTTAAAATAAAGTAGCATTTGTAAAGTACGCGTCTCTCAACTTCCCTTACTTTGGTAGCAATATGCCTTTATTTATATGTTTATATCTCTCAGTTGATTCGATACACAAAAGCATACTCTACGTACGAAAAATTTCATAAACAAGGAATGTAACTGACAAACAATTTGAAGAATTGAGAATATTAACAGGCTTGTTTAAAGTCATCATTAGTAAGTTTTATCGTCGATACCATGACCTTGTCGGCAAATAAAATCTTTCATTAAGTCAAAAGATGACCGATATTTTTCAAACTAATAGTTAGACTTTTACTTACATACTGAATTGTCTACGGATTTCACCCCAATATTCCCCTATCATGATAGGAAGCATACGGTCGGTGTGACAGGGGACAGGGGATGCTCACTCCTCCAGGGCGTTTGATCCCACCTCTGGTGTTTTAGAGATCTGTGTTAGTTCTGCTCCCGATTTTTAGCTCTACTGGTCAAAGATCAGAAGAGCTTATGCGAAAGTGAGGTGTCCGTGATCCGTCCGTCTGCCTGTTTGTTTGTCTATCTGCCTGTAATCATTATATTCAAAATGCTACTCATCCTACAGTTTCGGTCGGATTTCAATATAACTTGGCACACAAGTAGACTTCAGTAAAAAGCACAATTCTGTGGATTGGTTTTTGAATTTGATGAACGGAGTAATCATGGTTACTGAAATTTCTTTGAAATATTTTTAAAATGCTATTTCTCCTACAGTTTTTGTCTGATTGCAATAAATCTTGCCAAGAAAAAGACTATATCAAAGACCATTGTTTAATCTATAGCTTTTGCAAAGTTTTAAGTTCAAATGCCACTTTTCTCTTCCTTCGTCATACGTATAAACCAGTAGAGCTACAGTGTCGTCAGAAACTTCTGGTTATTGTTTGAATTGACTTTTGAGCTTGAATACTGTTCATTATCTCTATATACTATTATTTTATTCATCCAGCGTGGAATGAGATGAACTCATGTCGTCCTCTCGATTGTGGTTGATCATTGTTCACGTGTTATAGAATTAATTATAAAAGAGAATAACTCATTTTTTAAACCTGTAAAAGACAAAATTTTGACCGAAATTTTTAAAGTGCAATATTGATGGGTTTTTTTTTTTTGAACTCCAATTTTGAATTTTGCAGTTTGACAGATTTAAAAAAAAGTTTGACAGAGTACACTTTCTTACTCATTAATTTCAACGATATAAAGTTAGCTTATCCATTATTGAAGATTAGAGTTTAAAAATTAATTTTTCGAATGTATTTTCTTCTTGTTATTATAAATTAAGTTTCATTGTTGAAGTTTTTGCTATGTAGGTGTGAATGTGGAAACCCAGTTAGACAGGATGGATAAGATAATAGATGACCGGTATCAACGTGCCTCTCGTTATGGGGGACCAGATAAAGCACACCAAAAGGTGATTGATGGCTGGAAAGAGGGACGAAGTCATGTTAAAGAAGGCAAGTCCGGGTCTGTAAGCTTCCAGTCTAAATCTAACTGTGGCCGCAAGAAGAGAGGCATCGGTGCATTGTTCAGACTTATTGGACGTCTTATTGGACGCCTGGCATCTAAAGGGAGGTCTTTCAAAGGTTTAAAACCAAAATATTCTGGCATTAGACGTTCAAGCACAAGAAGAATGAGATGTTAGTCTAAAGAAAAAAATTACTATATAATTCATTGGAAAAACGTGGTGTTGGGCCTCAACTGACTTCAATTTAATGCAATTATATGTATACTGTATATAAAAATAATAATTGAATAATCTTTCAAATTTCAGATTAATACTTTCTTTTTATTAAACCTTAATACGACAATGTAATAATTTTCTTTCTTTGTTTACTTATCTTTTTTCAAATAATTGTTTAATAAAAAAAATACGTATATATTGCGTGTGGAATCAATTGAGATATATAAACTCCGTATGCATATTATGAAGGTATATTGCTGCGTAAGTTAGGGAAGTTGACGCTTGTAAAGTTAAAGTTATCAGGTTTATCATAGCGCTTGCTTGTTAGATTTCCATTCACGTTTTTTTTTTCAGTTAAATATCCAAATAAGAAACAAATGTGTCTGACTATGTGGTATCTTTTATCTCAAGCTCACCGGGATATATTACGACGGTGTATTCGTGCCAAATTGATAATGAAGAAAAAAAATTAAAAATCGTTTGTACGATGTAGAAGAATCTGGGGGGATTAGGCGAGTCATATGCCTACGCGAGGGCAGGTAAAATATCAAATTTAAGAATTCTTACAAATTCCACTTTTTGTTAAATTTGAGTTATTTATAACCCTATGCATACAGTAAAGATAAAACCTGAATCAAATGACTTAGAAATTGATTGTAATTAACCCACCAAAATGGTAACACGCTTTAGAAACCGTAAAAATGATAGAAATTGAATGTTAAAACTGTGTTTTTTATATAGAGTGGGTCTTCGTACCATTTTTCTGTAAAGAAATATTGAAAGGGAATGGAAGGATGTATCTATCACCATTTTCAGAAACATGGTACGAAGACCCACTCTATATAAAAAAGTTAGTTTTCCTACTTAAATTTCGGAACATATTCTCAAAAACTCTAAGTCCAATTGTGTGTTTGCTATACTCGTATATATAGAACTGTTTGTTATTTAAAGGGTAAGGTATATGCAACTTCGTGGCTCAGTGGTCATAGCGGCGGTGTTGAAGCACCATATCATTTGTCGCGAGTGTTCAAATCACAATTTTAAAAAGTTTAGATTGAAATTTATAGATGAATATATTTTTTCACTAAAAACAAAGTGAAAAAATAAGATAATGAATTTATTTACGGTCAATTAATATATTTCCTATAATAAACAAGTTTTCAAGATATATAACATTTTGAATGCATTCAGTTCAAGACTACATTGCACAATTGAAATGTAAACAATCATGGGTAGACCATCAGGGTATGGCTATTCCGTATGCAAAAACAGTTACATTGTAAAAGGAAAGGTAAAGCGTACCATCTCCCAACCCCTGAAAACATAGTCGATACACGCAGTATGAAAAGCATTACATGTTTAAAAATACTGTAACAATAACCGTAAAGTTTAAAAATGTAGATATTGTCATTTGGACAGTGCTGTACAAAGTTTAAATGTTTAGGTAAATCGTACGACTATTCCGATATGCTTACAGAGCGACAAAATCCGTGTGGGCATATGACTCGCCTAATTCCCCCAGATTCTTTGTTAAAGAATTTGTACGATTTTTTAAATCGTTTGTATGATTTATACCCCCTCGAACAAAGATGGGGTGTTATATTGGCATCACCCTGTCTCTGTCCATCAGTTCAATCGTATCTGGACGGTAACTTCTTACTGGTATGTTAGATGTTGCCAATACTTCATACAATTAATCTCCATGACCCAAGGATGTGTCATAATCTTGACCAAGGACCTATGACTAAGGTCAAGGTCAAGGTGGACTTGGATCTAAATGTTACCTTATACACGGGTTGCTATAGGGTATTAGTCCTTTAGAAGAGTTTTACTTTATTTTTGTTAACCCATACTGTATTGTTTCCACTTTTAAAGCTATTTTGAAGCCTGCGGCGCATTGGAATAGATATAGAACACTAGTTGTCTGGCATCTGCCTGGTATATGAAATAACTGCATGTATACATCATTTCTGTTGGTCATTAACAAATGAAGGTTGCTGCAACATCTTACTCTTAAAACTAAAGTTTTAAAGAAGTAAAAAGTAGTGGATGTCAGATTGACCTTGAGTAGATGCTTTATCTCGTCATGTCTAATGGTCTATGAAGTTTTATGAAGATGCGACTTGTCATCATAGTATTATGGTCATTCATGTGGGGCTAACAAACATGACAAAATTTAATGAACATTGTGAATGTAATCATGATATGATGGTTTACTAATGATAACATTACAATAATATTCATACAGGTTAAGTAACAAGATACAATTTATTATAAGTGTTTCTGTACCTGTTATAGTCAGCAGGGAATGGACTTCTCTATGCAATAGCTTTACCAGGTTTCTTATTCAGTACGCTTCTGTTCCGAATCAGAAGAAAAAAAATCGTACAAACGATTTAACAAATTGTACAAACGATTTTCTAAATCGTACAAACAATTTCCTAAATTGTACAAACAATTTTTTAAAAATTGTACAAACAATTTAACAAATTGTACAAACGATTTAACAAATTGTACAAACGATTTAACAAACAAATTGTACAAACGAATTAACAAATTGTACAAACGAGTTAACAAATTGTACAAACGTTTTCTTAAATCGTACAAACGTTTTCTTAAATCGTACAAACATTTTCTTAAATCGTACAAACGTTTTCTTAAATCGTTCAAACGATTTTATAAATCATTCAAACGATTTAAATTTTTTTCCTACATTTTCTATTTGGCACGAATACGCCGTCGTAATATATCGTATTGACATAAGAATAGAAATTACCATTGTAAAATGACAATAAGTCGTTGATAAATCTATCGAGTTTAAAGTCACAAATGCTTTCTTCTTTTCAGTATAAGATTTTGCACAAATTCTGTTAAATATGAATACAAAAATATGTCTGCTAGTAACGGGGCGCAATTGGTACCCTTGGGAATTTCCAGTAGATTGTTCGAAGACCTGGTCTCCAAAAACCACATAGATATTGTCAATCAGAAACTCAATCATCTTTTTGATAACTATTTCAGAGTACTTGTGTGTACAAACAGTATGTTTTTTTAAACAAAATAGTTTTGCAAAAGACCAGTGCCAAGGTAAGTAAATTTGCGATTTCCATTTTTATAGAAAAAGCAGTTGTCAATGATATCAAGAAGCCTAGAGGAGAACGTTTGTGTATAAAGTTGAAAAGTCGTAAGTTTTTAAGCTGTGATTTTGGTAAAAATCTTGTGATTTCAAATTGCTTAAGTTCTTTGGAATTTTTAATTATCCACATCTGATTTACACCACTTCTTGGATATTTTGTTGCACAGTACTCTTGATGTTTCTCCTTCACTGCTTTTACACTATCTAAGTGAGGAGTATAAAGAAAGAGGCTTGTTTGAATATTTACTGGAATCTGCTGTGTATCTTTTTTTCTAAGGATTTTTATGTTTCGGAATCCAATATAGATATGATAATTCAAATTCATTTTGACTTTTGTGGATCTTAAAAATATTCAAAACTGACATGAGATTTTGAAATCATTCTTCCTTAGAAAGGGAGCTGTGAGTATAAGTTTGATTACCACTTGTAGAATTATATCCAAGTTGTTCTAAAATACAGTTCATATAATGAGCCTTACAAACGAAGACAATTTCAAATTGCATGAAAAATATCTGTAATTTCATATTGAATGACGAGGTTTATATTTCCTACCGTATATAAGCCGACCTACTTTTCGCACTTAGACATGTACATTCTAAAAAAAATAGATATTCAGATACTAGTCTATCAAAAGGTCAAATGTCAGACAGAAGATCCTTTAACGACATTTCTAATTCATTTTTTATTAAACTATTTTAAAGATAAATTAATTGAAAAAATATCAAAGTTCGAAATCCACCAGTGAAAAATATTTTACAACATACCTCACTCTATGTACAAGCAGATGTGAATTTATTTTACCCAACAATAGTCATAATAGTACAAAAAACCAGGTTTAACAAGACAATATAGATTTCAGCCTGGCCCGAATTGCTGAGTAAGAAAGATATTGAGATAACGAACAGTATTCAACCTCAAAGTCCGCAAAACAATACAAAACAGGAGCAGAGCAAACACGGACCTCCGAAACATCAGAGGTGGGATCAGGTGCCATGGAGGAGTGAGCATCACCAGCTGACCGGTCAAACCCGCCGCGTGCTCCTTGTCATGATCGGGAAATAACGGAAACATCCGTCGTCAATTCAGTTTATGAATAATGGATCAACAATTAGTATGAAAAACGTCAGTCAGCATTTGACTCAATGATAAATTGAATTTGCTGACAAGATCATTGTATCTACCATAGAACTTACGAAATGATGACTTTAAACGAGACTGTTGATATTCTTGTTTCATCAACTTGCTTGTCAAAAATTTACCCCGTGAAATTCCTGTCCTGGTAACGAAACCAAAATCATGTAGCAGCTCTTGAGGGTCATATCGTTCTATAAATATTATTTTTCATGATAGTTTTCAGACGACTTTCTGAATTAGACAACATTAGAACATAACTTGGAAGTATTTGTAGTTAATCATAACTCTATATTGAATAACTTTAAGCCATACGGCTCATCATTATATATATAAACAAAAACAAATATAAAGAACGAGTGGCGAGAGTCTGCAGGGGGTGGAACCCCTAGTGTCCATCTGTCTGACTCCCATACACCAACAAATACTCCATATAATTTAATTTCTTTATTATTACATGAAAAATAACTATAGTATATAATTCATGTATACACATAAATTAAACTATTCATTATTTCTTAATTCCATTGCATGGAGAATAAATTTTCCTACATCAATTAAAACCCTAACATCATGAGAGCTGAGTAACTGAGTAAGCTTGTACATATTTGGAGATCTGTTTCATAGATAGGACATTCAAGCAAAAACTGATATTCATCTTCTATACTGTGCTCACTACAAAATTGACATAATCCATTGCTTCGTAATAATATTATTTTTCTTTAACTTAGAATAAATAGGTAAACACTTATTATGATAGAATCTTTAAAGGATTAAACAGACGAACAAGGGACGATTCCAGTATATAAAGAGTGTAGCTAGCAAAGTTACAGATCTTATATTTACATCGGGATCGAAATGAATTTATTTTTGTCCTGCACAGATTTCATAATTTAACTTCAAGAAAATAATGGATGTACAGAGTAAGTAAATTGATCTTGTTCCATAATAGTCTTAATTATTATGTCATATTACAATATACTTCAATACTCTCTATGACTGTAATCATATTATAACAATTGTATATGCCTTTGAGGGCCCTTTATTTGTGAATAATAAATACATTACATACTAAAGTAATAAAATTTCAGCAAATGCGATATATGCCTGCGGTCACAATAGCTGTATCAGCCCTCTGGCTGATATTGGTGTCCCGGGTTGAAACAGGATGTGATATGGAAAAGGGTATTATTATTTTCTATATATTGAATGATAGTGAGGGAGACACGAAGCTTTCTTCCTCCATGAAAAATCTTATTCCCTGAGGGCAAGTTTCAATAGAATTTTTGTTATACATAAAAATAACACATAAACAAACTGTTTATATTGAAGCTCAGAGTCCATTCAAACAATACAAATAGGGAGTAGTGCAAACAAGGACACCTTAAACAGGTCCTGTTAAAAGTAAACATCAGAGGTGGGATCACGTATCATAGGTGTGTTATTGTATTGTTTTAAATTATATTATCATGTTGTAAATTTAGGATTTACTATAGGGGGAGATGGTTATGTTGTAAATTTTGCATTTACCCCTAATAAATTTAAAATTTACAACAAATGAACATAATAGTATGATTGTTATGATTATTTAAAACAATAAAATGCTTTCTTTAGTTGTTTAGTTGTTTAGTACGGAAATTAGTGTCGCAGCTGCACGTTGCGGAAAACATATCCCGAATAAGCGAGTTATGTTAACTAACAACCAAAGTATATGTACTTGACATTTTAAAACTGTTAATATTTATATCTGTATAAAGATATTTAAAGTATATTTAAATAAGGATTAAAAAGATAAATCATTGTGTTAAACTTATTGAAACGTACGTCATAATACGTACATTTAATTGATAGAACAGCCACTGATCAAGAAATCTGTACAGGCGATATGTCTAGTATTGTTCATGAACTGATAAATCAGTTCAATTTATTCACTTAAAACCATGTAAATGGTAAATGAGGTACAAAAATATAGTAATACATGTACATATAATACAGTGGGTCAAGCAGAAGGTGATAACTAAGGAGAACAGACAATATTATTAATTTTAGAAATAAATGTACATATTTTTTCAGAGAATCAACATAATTGGCAATGGTTTTCTAAGAAATAAAGGAGACAAAATATTCAAGGAAATGTAAAAATATATTTGATCTTTTACTGTCATATTTTGTAATCTTGTTCTCAAAAATTATAACCTGATATACATCATATACTATATAAATATACATCCACTTAGACAAAAGATTTTGTCCATCAGTACTTTTTTGATCGACCTTTGATCAGCAGCTCAGTTGATTGTTTGATTGACTTTGATATTTACCTTTTTTAAACTACAATATTTTACTACAATATTCATGATGTATATCACAGGCACTTTACCCGGTAATACATTTTTAATCCATAGTATAAATATTAAATAATATAATTTTTTATGTCCTAGCCTACTGTGTTAGGGTTAGGGTTAATGACTAACCGTAACCCTGGGGTTCTGAGTAAACACATTGCTATTGGACCCCTGACTTATTATGTTCCCCAAACGAAGTTGGGGAACATATTGTTTTTACTCTGTTTCTTATTATTATTATTCTTATTATTATTTTTCTTCTTCCTGGGAAAATTTTGTCCACGAGTGATCTTGTAAACTACACATCCGACTTAGGTGAAACCTGTTTATAGTAGGCATGTTAAAGTTAAACAAAGGTATTTTGCGCGCATGCTTGCAAGAGCGCGCACGTATAGGTGAAATTACCAATATAATGGATATTGCCGTAACTTTTCTATTTTTTGATGAAATTTTTTGAAACTCATAATGTAAGGATACATTAGTAGTATAGACAAGATAGCTGGTCAAAATAGAAGATCTCACGCGCATGCACGTGCGCTTCGCTCTGATTGGTTGAAACTAAAGTCTCAATAACTTTCTTGTTTCTTGTCATAATCCTTTGAAATTTTGAACATAGTCCTACATTATGAAGATCTACCGCATGATATATAAGAATTTTCATGAAAGCATGCGCATGTGCGCGTGCTGCAAGCTGATTGGCTGAAACTTTAAATGGCAATATCTCCTTTGTTTTTTGACGAAATTCTTTGAAATTTAAAATATAGTCATGCATTAGGATATCCTACAAAATGATATAGAAAAAAAATCATGAAATCACGCGGATGCACGTGTGCTGCAATCTGATTGGCTGAAACTTTAAATGGCTATTTCTCCTTTGTTTTTTGACGAAATTCTTTGAAATTTAAAATATAGTCATGCATTAGGATATCCTACGAAATGCTATAGAAAAAAAATCATGAATCACGCGCATGCACGTGTGCTGCAATCTGATTGGCTGAAACTTTAAATTGCTATTTCTCCTTTGTTTTTTTGACGAAATTCTTTGAAATTTAAAATATAGTCATGCATTAGGATATCCTACAAAATGATATACAAAAAATCATGAAATTAAGCGCATGCACGCATTAAATGGCTATAACTCCCTTGTTTTCAACCAAACAGGATGGGATTTAGAACATAGATAGATGTAAGGGACTCCTACAAGAAGGTATGGTCATCATGCACGTGCATGCACATGTGTGCATTTGAAACGAGTATATTCAAAAATACTCTTGAATGAGTGATTTTATTACTTTTGGACTGAATGCTTTAATATATAGTATATTAAAATATATAAATAGTGTAGATAAGATGATATGGTCATAACGCACATGCATTCACATGGGCTTGGGTGCAATGCTAAAAATTGAATATAATTGGTATCCTTCTGGGAAAACGTTGTAAAAGTCAAAAATGCACAGAGTTTGTCTTATTTAATGAAGCTTACAGGGAATATGGCACCGAAAGGGAGTTGGGGAGCGTTTGGGGAACATCTGTAACGGTTCCCGTTACAATTAGCACTAGTTTAATTTTGAAATTAGTTGGCTAGCTTTTCTCTCAGATTTTTACGAAAGATGTTGCTACAATCAGCCCATGAATTATTGAATTACATTTGCCAGGGGGTCAAAAGTGTTGGCCTAGGACCCCTGGTATTGCGCGTAAAAAAACATCTTATGTGTTGTTTCTAAATATTCCATCAAAATGAAACTCTCGACTGACCTTAAAAATTAATTCGATTTTTCACAGCAAATAGCCTTTTCAAACAGAAAACGCCAAAATGTGATGTTTGGCGTACACAAATGCACGCCAAACTTTCTAATAAATTATGACTGACATAATTCGTAGGCTGACGCATGGTATAGCGAAACATTTTTATTGTTACGCAAGGGAAATTGTTTCTACCGTAAATAAAAACACTTGTATTGTCTTAGTGCATTCTGCGTATGTTATCATGAAGAAACTGAAGGTCGATACATACGGTAAGATCTCTGCAAAAATTCTTGTAAAATACTACCAAATCTTGTGGTATGTAAACTCCTTTTAACATTATTAAAATCTTATAAAATTGTAATAAGAATAGAGCGGTGTTGTATTTCTCAACTTAAATCTTGGCTTTCGATTTTTACCACCCAATCAGATGGTTCTGTGTCTCTAGCAAGGTCATGTATTATTGGTATCCGATTTTTAATTCTCTTCTTAACTTAAAAATAATATGAACAGTTTACATATACTCACAGATTTCCATAATTAATGCTAGAGATTCATTGAATATGTAATATATATTTCTTCCTCTTTTTTATGCGATTGGGGGACAGTGCAAAAAATAGTCCTGACGCCGTGACATCAGTCAATAAAAATCTTCAATATTGTGTGTATCGGCTTTTCAGCATAAATCAAAATACTTCTGACACTGTACCAAAATAAAACAAAACGTTTTTAAATTTACCAAACTTTAAATTTTGAGCTATAATTCCAAATTAACTGTGAAATCACTAATTTGCGGGATTTTCAAGGTTTATTGTTTAACGTCCCTCCCGAGAATTCATCACTATGATATGGAAACATCACCACTTGCCGGTGTAGAGCTGCAAATTTTGTCCTATACTCGGCACTCTGGACCATTGAGCAGTGAGGGATCTTTTTCGTGCCAGCAACATCTGCGACACAGGGCTCGGTTTAGACAGTCTTTGACTCTCATCGGAAGGACCGGTCTCCACGTCTTACAGGGGGATTCAAAACCGAGACTCATGAATTTATGTCCACCACGAAATTCAAGTTTTCACATTAATAACTACTAAACAATTCTTCAGCCACAATGTTAAGTTCCCAAGAGCCAATATATTTTCCCCAACACCACGAAAAACTTACCCTGGAAAATGCTGCGAGTATATTGTGACCGTGAACAGATTTCTGAGTAATAATAATTTCCTTTGATGAAACATATAAAAATGAAGGATATGGAGAAATCGAACAGTATTCAATATCAAAGTCCATAAGAAAAACGTCAATCAGCTTTTGACTCAATGATAAATTGTATTTGCTGACAAGGCCATTGTATAGACCATATGAACTTACGAAATGATGATTTAAAACGAGACTGCTGATGTTCTTGTTTCATTAACTTGTATGTCAATAATTTACCTCGTTTAAGAAATTGTTCCTGCATAGAGCATGCTCTTGCGTATCGAATGAACAGAGATATGTAAACTCCGTATGCAGGTCATGAAGGTAAATTGCTGCATATTAAGTAAGGGAAGTAGAAAAATTAAAGTCATCACGTTTATCATAGAGCTTGGTTGTTAGTTTACCATCAACGTCTTTTTCAAGTTCAATATCCAAATATGAAACAGATGTGTCAGACTCTGTGGTATCTTTTATCTCAAGCTCAACAGGATACTGAGTATATCGTATCGACATAGGAATCATTATGGAAATTACCATTGTAAATTGACAATATGATATATCTAAATGCCTAGTTGAAGGACACAGCAAGTGTTTTCTTCTTTCATGCGTAAGATTTTTCACAACTTTGCTTTAGATGAATACAAGAATTGGTCAGCTAATAACGGAGTGCAGTTGGTACCCATGGGGATTCCAATAGATTGTTGGAAGACCTGGTCTCCAAAAACCACATAGATATTGTCAATCAGAAACTCGAGCATCTTTTCGTGTCACCTTCAGAGTACTTGTGTGTACAATCATAATCTTTTTAACAAAATAAATTTGCAAATGACCGATGACAAGATACATGTACGACGGCCGTTCAAAAATTAAGCGGACTGTGATATTATTTTCTCTTACATACATCATATATTTATGAAATTTCACGAAAATATGCATCTTAAAGATTCCAATATATTTTGGGCAAAATTTCGGTATTTTAAAAAAATTCTACTACAATTATTAGTATGTTGATATCGCTGATGGAGAGGTACGGAGCAAGGCAAAAATTTGAAGCAAAAGCATGCGGAATCAAAAATCTAACCCATTAGTTTACTAAAATTCGCGATATTTTTCGACAATTTTCTCAAATATATCTTTAAATTGTTCTATTATTATGAATATTTGAAGTACTAACAGATATATAGTGATTTTTTCTATGATATGCGATACCCATGAAAACGATTGTGAAAATGACGTCTCCGTAATTGACGGCGCACCACACTTTTGTATGTGTAATGCTCGAGATATCGCAAACATCAGGGGCGGATCCAGCAATTTTTGAAAGGGGGGGTTCCAGGGTTGTGTCCCTCTACCCCCCCCCCCTTTACACACTCTCAGGCAAAGATTCACACACACATGTATGGAAAAATATAAGATTGTGGAAAATAATGTCTTTGTTCTACGTCTTTTTTTCTTTGAAAGGGACCCCCAGTCCGTATAGAAAAAATCAACACATTTAAAAAACTACTGAAGCCTTATAATTGAATGGATTTGCAGCATTTCCGAGGAGTAGAATGAATTTTCTTAAAGAATCTGAAAATCCTTTTTGGGCTGGGTATAAAACAATGAATTAAATTTTACTTCCTTCATAAGATTTAGTTTTAAAAAATGGCAACTTCTAATCTTGTATATAACCAACACAGCCAAATTAAGATCGCGGGAATCTAATATCAAATTTAACCTCGCATGTTACATATCATATTTACGATATATAAAAATAAGTGAATATTTTCTACCATTCACTCATAAAAAGTAACAGTGAAGGTGAAAGGAAAAACTAAATGTGTGAGAATCTATCTATTCAATACATATTTTAAGTTAGACGTACAAATACTTATTCTCGGGAAACGTTTTATCCCCCTTCTTTCTCTCTCTTTCTCCACTTGGCAAAAAATAAAGGGGGGGTTCCAACCCCCGGAACCCCCCCTCTGGATCCGCCAATGAACATAGATCCAAAATATGCATAATGAAACATGTAGTAAACTAGGGTGTTCGTGACATTAGTCCACAAATAGCAAATTGAAATTTTAGACCGTTAGACCTCTATAAAAAGGCTATATTGGAGGACGGGAAGAGGATTATCGACGAAAACTTTATCCGGACTGTAAAGAACGTGACTGAGAGTCACCTACATGTATATCACACTATATCTAATAAATACCTGTAACAAAAAAAGGAAATTCTTTACTTGTTTAATAGATTTTAAGCTTGACAAGAAATGGTGTTTGGATGTTGAGTAGGTAAGGTAACTCAAACTATACAGGTACTCTTGGGAAAATGTTGAGAAAATGAAAGCTCAGTCAGATATTTTTTATAATGCCTGTGACGTCGAAGATATTATTTATATTCATTTAAAGAAACTTGATCTAGAAATTTCCTTCCTACGATTTTCGGGACGTCTTTGGTGGGCAAACATCCCAGGACCGTTCGCTCGCTCCGTGTTTGGGGGCTTGAGTTAGAATCTTAGGCCACGACTGACCTATTTCGATAAAAAAAAAATGGGTAGCAACTGTTCCTTCGCCATGCGCTTAGCACTATGAAGTGAAAGTTGCGGGTCAATCGAATGAGACCTTAAAACCCGAGGCTCCTTGTCACGGCCGTCGTTGGCACGATAATGATCCCTCACTCGCTCTGAGTGCCAAGTGGAGGTAAAAATTTGACGCCCTTCACCGGTATATGGTGACATCTCTATATGAAATTCAAATAGGACTTAAAACAACAAACAATCAATCAATCACGCATCCCTGAACCATTACTAAGGAAACTTTATCCCTTAATTTAGACATATTAACCAACAAGTCAAGGTCACTCCTAAAAAGAATTGACGATTTGCTTCCATAATTAATTTCTTTATCAATGAAATATAATTTATTTCAGAGATTGTTACAATAGCGGCTGTTTCCGGGGTGACGGCGGGGGCGGCATTGCTCGGCGCACCTGTTGTCCTGGGTGCTATTGGTTTCACCAAAGCGGGCGTGGCAGCGGGTTCTATTGCGGCTGCCGCACAGGTAACACATCTAATGTATTTGGAAGTTTGTTTGCATGTGTTATTTAAGTCCCTCTCGAGATTTTTTCACTCATATGAACAATCCATCACTTACTGGCGCATAGTTGCAAGTTTTTTTCCTACACTCGGTACTTATTTGCCATTGAGCAGTAAGGGATCTTTTTCGTGCCAGCAACTCCTGCGATAAGGGATTTGGTTTAAACGGTTTCATCCGAAGGACCGGTCTCAACGTCCAAAAGTGGGATTCGAACCCACGACGTATGAGGATCAAGTCCTTACTTCGAAAATCTAGTGCAGATGTTCTAACTTCTGTGCACCGTCAATGCTCATTGGCCCTGAGTACCGAGTAAAGGACAAAATTTGCATCTCTCCACCGGCAAGTGGTGGCGTCCACATATCAGTGAAAAATTGTCGAGGGACGTTAAACAATGTACTGTAACCAATCAACATATTAATCACGGGCGCTTGCATTGACATCAAACTTTAAACATTTAAGCATCTTTTTCGCAATTAAAACAAAAATATTACTTTTTTTCGAAAAAAAAGTTTGATCATGATGTAGCACCCTTCCTCGACCAAATGTGTAAAGTTATAAGTTCCTGGTTTCCAGTGATACAGTCTGAGTCTAGCATTGACGGGCATCCATTTACAACTCTGAAAATCTTCAATACCTAAAAATACTTACTCTGTTCATTGTAGTAGGCAATATATATTTCAATTTAAATAAATACAGTCTTCTATAACTTCTGAAATTGAAGGCACCAGGCACACATTGCAAGTACGTAGCATCGTTTTTGAAAGGGGGGAGGGCAAACAGAGAAAATTTTCTTTTACTTACCTGAAAAAGGTGACAAGCAAAAATAAAAAAAGGGAAATAGCCAAAACTCGATAAGCCTATTTCGTGAGGGGGGACAACTTTTTTTCAAGGCCAACTTCCTTTCACTTACATTTTTTTTTCACATACAATACTACATATCCTTCATATCATTATACTGTGGTAAGAAGTGGGGCCAGCCAACCTTTCAATAGAGATTTTCAATAGTAACATGAGTAAAGGTAATGTTGGGAAAATGTGCCCCCCCCCCCTGCCCCCCTAATGTTGTTACGTCCCTGCACGGTCCAAGCTTTAGAGTATCAGACTTAGGGAATGAAAGAATGGGTGGACTTAACTAGCCAGAAAAAATGCCGCAAATTTTATTTTCAGTATTTTTTTTTTCCATCATATAAACCCCCTATATCTTAACTGTGTATTTATGGTACGGATGTGAATTTAAAATGCTCTTTTCGAGGGAAACTAAATAAATATCGAAGGCATGGTGCCTGAAGATTTGTTGAATATCAATAGATAATCAGGGTCACGCATTTTTCATCGTCTGAATACATAGTCAGCGCATGTTTGTCGGCTTTTTTTACGAAAACTGTAGTTGTATATTGAACAAAATAATGTAATATTAAAAGGAGAAGAGCCGACAAACGTGCGCTCACACTTAATTTAACAAAAAACATGTTCCAAACAAACTTCTCGCTTCCATTGTTACGACTTCGATTGACCTGTTAAATATTACAATTCATCACGTGATGTCCGCCTGCGAGTGTACTCGTGGAAATAGTTACATTGTATTCTTCAACCTGACCTAGATGTAAATCACTATGTTTGGTGCCGTTTTCAGAATTTAGCACATTAAATGTTGTTTTAATTTTGCGTGTCCTATCATTTAAAAAAAAAAAACTCATAATGACATCGCTGCAATATTCCAAACACGTATTCGAATTTCTAGAGAGAGAGATGGAGAGAGAGAGAGAAATGTCAACAATGACACCGATCGATAGCTCCGCCTCCTATTAATATTGATATCGCGACCTAAAAACCACTCCGGGTACATGTCAAATTCCGGAAAACGACACTAATGTATCCTTCTTTCAATTTTGATTCATGGCAATAAGGCATTGCTTTTGTACACGTGTTCTAGCTATAAAAAAAAACATGTATACGTCGCTCTTTCTAGTGGTTGTAATATATTTTGGATTCACTGTATTTTCTACTTGTTCGAGTAGTCTCAAAAAGATCCTATTTTATTAATGATAATCTGATGAACTCTTATTAAAATGTGATTTTTGTAGGGTCCCGCCACAGCAGCGGGGAGCCTGTTTGCCTTGTGTCAGAGTGCAGGCGTACTTGGGACGGCAGTTGGAACGAAGGCTATCATAGGCGGCGCTGCTGGAACTGTAGGTGGAGCTGTTGCTGCTATTTGGAAATGAAGTTGTGGATTTTTCCTCCTGTCAAATACTTGCCACTAAATATGACTAAGATACTTACTCCTATTTAAAAAAATATTTTTGATGGAACTTGTTCCTTTTGATAGAATACAAAATTTGTAATGACAGTGTGCAATTTTCTAAGATTTCTCAATATTGTTAAAGTAATTGCTGCCTGGATTATTTTTCAAGTTGATCAAATTAATTTTCAGGAGTTCATTGATCAAAAATAAACAATCCAAAAGTAAAAATGTGTATTTCTTTCCCCATGGTTTAGTTAAAATTCCTGTTTTTTAAACGTTACGTATCCATCTTTGCTACTCAAGGGTTTCTGATATGATTAGCGTACCAGAAACCATGGTTAGCGAGGATATTCCGTATACGGTTACAACCAATTTGTATTTCGACCGCATAACCAATCTACCTCCTATGAAGGTATCCCACCCTATGACATCATTTCCGGATGCTAAAAGTATACTGTAGATTGTTTTTTTTTTTTAGGACAGTCGATCTTACTTTCATTGTGTGTATTCTAAATTCAGATATTAACAGCCATTGACTGAGTGTCCATATTTTATTAAGGTCGAAAACACAAGACGCTAATAGTCACCATTGCTACGACATGGCTATCTAGCGTCTGCTGTAGAGTCGCGAAGTAAGGGGTTGATCCTTACGTTTCAATCCCACTGCGGGACGTGGAGACCGGTTCTTCGGAAGAGACCGTATAAACCGAGGTCCCGTGTCGCAGTAGGTGCTGGCACGAAAAAGATCCCTCACTGTTCAATGGCCCTAAGCATACTGAGTGCCGGGATATAGGACAAAATGTGTAGCTCTGCATATGAGTGGAAAATTCTTCAGACGTCCGTTAAAAAACACACAGACAAACGAACAATACGCTAATATTTTTGCACAAAAACAATGCACCCTCTAAATGTCGTCATAGAAATAAAGTGAGCATTAGACGGTTAATTAGTTTTTTTTTAGCTGTATAGAAAAGGTGTAGAATTTAACTTCAGTCATCAACTCCCCTTACTTTTGTTGCGTCGCCCTAGCTCCTGCCCCAATGGAAGTGCGTCTTCTCTGGCTCAGAAGTGACAGGTTGATCCTTTGGCCCTGGGTTCGAATTCCTTTGTGAGACACCGGTCCTTCGAATGAAACCGTATAAAACTAGGTCACGTGTTGCAGTAGATGCTGGCACGAAAAATATCCCTTGTTGCTCAATGCCCCGAGTATAGGTAAAAAATGTCAGCGTTCAATCAGCAAATTTTGGTGTCTCCATATGAGTGAAAGATACTTGAGGGACGTAAACACTACTAAAATACATGGAGCAATGTACCTTTATCACCTTCTTATGGAGTTTATATCTCTAAGCTGATTAATCGGATACGCAAAAGCATGTAATTGTTCTACGTACGAATTATATATAAAACTACGAAAGTTATTGACAACATATTGATGGGAAAAAAACATCATCATTTTGCAAGTTGTATGGTCGATACAATAACCTTGTCAGCAAACATAGCCTAAATGTATAATTAAGTCGAATGTTGGCTGACGTTTTTCAAAATAGTTGTTCGTCGATATTTATACACTGAATTGTCGACGGTTTTAAAAAAATTCCGTTATTTCCCGATCATGACAAGGACTCGTCAAGGAGCACAAGGTGGATATGAGTGGTCGACAACTGATGCTTATTTCCGAGTCCTACATAGCTACCGATCTGTATACGATGTTATGTGATGTCACAATCAAGACTGTCTTGTGTAATTCGAATGTCGATTGTTTGTTGTTTAACGTCCTTCTCGAGAATATTCAATCAATGCAAATAGAAAAGCCATGCCCACTTGCCGGTGGAGAGCTGCAAATTCTGCCCTATACTCGACACTTACAGCCATTGAGCAGTGGGGGGACTTTTTCATGCCAGCATCTATTGCAACACGGGAATTCGGTTTATACGGTCTCATCCGATGGACCGCTTCCCAAGTCCCACAGTTGGATTCGAACCCGCGACGTAAAGACCATTTTCTTACCTCGAGCAGACGCTCTAACCACTGCGCCACTTTTGCAATCAGTAGCCTGTGTAGCAGTGTTTAGAGAGTCTCTCTAGAGTCGCGAAGTAATTAAGGAGTAAATCTTTACGTCGCGGACTCAAATCCTACTGTAGGGCGTGGAGACCTTCGGTTGTGACCGTATTCGGATGAGACGGTATTCTACATATCATTAAATCCAAAGGTTTCTATTGTTAACTTCAGGGTTTGAGCTTTAGTCTGTTGAAAATTATTGCGTGGACCCTGAGGTCCACGCAGTAAATATATAAGCGAGGTTAAACCGGATGCCCTGGGCATACCGCAGGCTACGCATGCGCGAGAATTCTAGAGAGTTTCAGTTGGCAATCCTCGGCTGACTCCGCAACACCAGTCGCAACTTCTCGGGCCTTTCCGACCAGCTTTCTGACCTTTGACGGAAAAGCCCGAGTTGGTGCGATTATGAGTTCAGAGTTAAAATATACAGTAATCCAAATACGGCTTGAAACAAGTTTTCCATGTGAGTAGGGGGAGGGGAGGGGGGAGGGGGTCCGTACTACATAGCTGTGCTACACGTGTTCCGTCAGATCTAATTTTCCAATGTTAGATTTCTTCCGAATTAATATAGAATACTAGTATATTTAAAGTCCCACATATTATGGGTTATACATGTATGTATCAAAATTTTAAAATTACAAAACTATATATGGCAATCGGAGATAAAATTTAACAAATTTGCTATGAAAGTGTATCAGTCAAGTAGGCAGATCAATGTAGAAAATGGGAACGAACTTGCATTAATATCCAACAACCTCCTTTTTTATTTAATTGAATTTCGATTACTAGTAGATACACATACATATGGTCCACGTATTGTAGTCCTTTTTTTAAAGGACAGCAACTTGTTTTCACCATCTTGTTGTCGTTTGCTGTCTCTGCCAGTGGACACTGGAAAGTCACTGACCCTAATCCAGCGATGGTGACCCCTATCATTGCAATCGAACGAAAGTCCCACCGATCTGTTAGTTAGACGATCTTTGTTGAGCTTCCGAACGAACGCAACAATTGGACATTTTTGTGATGATATGGTTAAATCGAATATTTCACCTGTGAAGTTTTGAGAAAAATATACTGTTAAGGTAATATTAGCAAAGTTCAGATAATTTTCATTCTTTGTGATTGTTTATTATAGATACGTTTATTACAAAAAATGAACATATTGTGTCTAAGGTTTGCAATAATCCCGCTAAAAACTCGCCATTTTTAATCTCCTTCGATTATTGATATAGTTAAGTTGTCTTTTATTAGAAAAAAAGAATAATAATAGTGCATATTTTGCGAATTCTTTTGATGTAATTGGATGGACTGCCGGTTCAATACTCTGGGCACAAATGTGATTGAGCGCTCTCGTGACAGCTGGATGGTAACACGTGGTCATCAAGGGAAGTCACTCAGAGTGTAATTTTATGCAGCATTTGTTTTCAAGTTTCTCACATATTGTTATTTAAACACTAAAAGGCATTTTAACTGGCAAAATACTACAATTCGTGTAAACCATATTAAAATAGGGATTCATGCGCAAGATACACGTATATATAGTGGCAGTTAATCAGATAGCTACATTTAATTCAATCGCCATTGTATATTTTTTATCTGTTTAATGAATTTATTATTAATGGTATTCAGGTTTCTTAATTTTAGAATGAAAATTCGTAAAGAATTCTTTTCTTTCTAAAAAATAATCTAACCGTGCATATACATATATCTCTCATAGGAAAAATTATACAAATATTTTTATTATATTCAATTCAAATATACGCATGAAAAAATTGAAACTATATAAATAATCTGGACATCTCTTTGAACAAATAATGCAGTTGTTGAATTTTTAACAGGAAAAACACTAACCTGGTTTTCTATGAACTTTTAGCTGTCTTTTGGGGGACAGTAACGTCTTCTCTCTCCCTGCTGCATCTCCCCCGCCGATAAGCGTGCTGTCCTCCAGTCTTCCTCTCTCTCTCTTCCTAGGCTGCGTGGCAAGAAGTTTTCTATCTCCCCATCTGAAGCATACCTGGGTGGGGCACCAGAAAGGGGACGTTATTGTCTAAAGTCCTTTTCTCTCCTTTGATAGGCGAAAATCACCAGAGCCGTTACACAAAAATATTGTGGAATCGTTATTTCATTAAGTGTTTATTCAAAATACAAATTATTCTAAGTTATTTGGAGCAATGAAAGACCTTGAACGGACCTCTCAATGTAGAAAATCGATAATAATTCATTTAAGTTTGGGACAGATGTCACTAAAGCTGAAACACATATTGTAGGAAAGGTAAACGTAGGGGGACCACGTCATTTCATCGATTTTCTATCTGAAAATCTAAATCAGATAATATGAATTTTAATGTAAAATGTAAAATTCTTATAAAGCAAGTCGATATTTGTCAAATTACACCTAATGCATAAAAATATTTTGGTGAATCCATATACATATAAAAAGAAAGAAAATGTATCTGCATTTTGATCCGTTTTTAACTCATACTAGTTTGTATCAATGCGACCCATCACGCAAAATCAACTGAAATGCTTCTTCTTAAACACTATCACATAATACATTTAAAATGTCTATGTGGAAGAAATATTTCAATGAAAGTTCTATAAACTAGGGACTGTGTTTTTTCTTTCTAACGGCGCGTTTCAATGATGTTTTAACCTAGAAGGGGCCTCATGCCCTCTCAAAAAATATATTCTACGTAAAAATGTTTTTTATCAAGAAAACAAAATAAAAGATCCAAAATCCTAAACTGCGTTAGGCGTCGGTAAAAATCATTGTTAAGTCAACTCAACATTTTTTGAAAGATATCTATAATATAGATATTGAAATTGGAACTTAGATTCTCATCCCCCCCCCCCCCCAAGTTCATTTTGTTTGTTTAAATGTTTGTTTAGTCCTTTCTACTCTCTCCAGCAAAATAATAGCAAAAAAATGCGAAATAAACTTCCAGATAAAAGCTGCTTCCAAAAGCATATATATGCTTTCCAGCGCTTAGAGGACAGATAAAATTAATTTTAACTTTTTTATATACTTTTTTGGCAAATCCTTTTTAATTCTTTTTATAATACCTGTGCATATTGATTAAATTTGATTAAATATATGAAAAATTATTACCACTTGATATTAGAGGCCACTCTTTGAACAGATCTTTCCACTAAGATTTCGGTGTTGTTTTCAATTCTTTTAGTTTTTATTTCATTCAATTTCTCTTTTGCTATTTATAGCATTTTAACTCTTTGAACAGATTGAAGTTACATATTAAAGTATAGAAATTAAAAAAGACAATAAATACTGTTTTAGTGTTAAGTAAGTCTCTCTCTCTCACTCTCTTTTGTTTGTTTTTTGGGGGTTGATTGTTTTTTTTTTTTTGTTTACGAAAAAAATATGCAAAAAGAATGTACGTTATCACTTAAGAGAATGTTTAGTGCTAAGAATATTTAAGATCATTAAAACTTTCATACGAGGTTTTTTAAGGTATGATATTTTAACATGAATATTAATAAGATTTTGTAAATATAATTTTTTAAAAAATAAGATCTTTTAAAATCACTATTTAGATAAAGATATAAATACATTGGAGCATTTTTAACTTTGAAATGAATGCCGACAGAAATCACTTCAACTTCACAAATGTAAAAAGAAAATCTTGGATCCACGCGTGTAGATTTATATGTCCTGGATTGCTCAATCCTGATTGTAAACATTCTCCTGTCAGGTAGTAGTAAATCACGAGCAGTGAACCATGATCTAAAATGCTAACGAACATGGAGCTTGCCGTGCGTCTTGTACAGGTGATACAGGTAGCGGTGCTGTTCGGCTGCATTACAGGTGAGTCTTCCTCTCTTGCTTATTTACATTTGACAAGTTTGCAACGAAAAGGCACCGCTCCTCCTAGAAAAAAAAAACCAATCACTCATGTCCACACCCTGCACGTGTCTTCAGAAGTTTCATAACTGAGACACGTTTAAATGCAACGAGTACACGTTTTGCGTTTTTAAAAAAACATATTACCGATATTTTTTATTTTAATACTTTTTATTTAATCTGCATATTTTCATCATCAACAATGATATGAAAATACTTTTAATTCTGGTATTGACTATATGTATATAAGTGTAAAATAATAACCCGTTCTGGATATTTTAAATGTTTTGCAATAACTACCAGGGTACATACTATTTGAAAAGACTGAAAATCGTTCTTTGTGGTTTAAGTTGGAGTAAACCAAATATTGACCGTTGTGGCCAGTTGTTCGTCCTGCACAATTCCTATACCGCTTAGTTTATTTAGGACCCTCTTCATACTATATACTAAAGAATTCTTTATGCAGTTAGAGTGATCTTAGATTAAATTGGAACAGTGTAGTTGTATCTAATTTTACTAATTTTAGAATCCAAGTAAGTATTCCATAAACTCAGTAATTTAACATCTATATATAGGATAAGTTTTTCTCAATGCCTTAGAAATACTTTTAATTGATGTTTGGTATTTTTGTTTAATTTAGAAATCAAAATTGGAACACTCTTACTGCATTGCTCTTGTTAAATATATAGATAAATGTACGGGAGAGAAATTTTGAAAAATTCATTCCCTGTTCCATTGGCCTCCAACATTCAAAGCTTTGTAATATTTTGAACCATTGGTGAAGTAGTTGACATTCTACTGGCATGTGGTAACCTACGTAAGTATGGATCAACGATGGAATTTTGATCTTTGATTTTGAAGTTGGCGGTTCTCATGTATAAAGTCCTTGTCGTTTAATACAATCGGA
The DNA here is from genome assembly GCF_032062105.1 of Saccostrea cuccullata. Taxonomy (NCBI): domain Eukaryota; kingdom Metazoa; phylum Mollusca; class Bivalvia; order Ostreida; family Ostreidae; genus Saccostrea; species Saccostrea cuccullata. The sequence continues at coordinate 97,376 of NW_026925038.1, forward strand.
TATAGAATCGAGGACACCAAATTAAAACACCTTTTACAATTTCCAAATACTTTTCATATGAAATTTCACTGATTATGGAATGTTATGTTTAATTATAAAAATCAATTTTAGATTAAATGCGTGAATTACATGCTTATTTGAAAAATAAAATCGGGTAGTCTGTGGAAGCGCTTGTTTACATTTTCCAAATATCACTGAATATTGAGTCAAAGATTATCGATAACTTATCAGGCATATATATATGCATGTATACGTGTAAAAATCTGGGTCAGTACAACATGTACAACAATGCAGGAAAATCTCGTCTATCGTAAGCCGATCAGTTCTTCATTTGAAGATTCAAAATGAAAATTTTTGAAATAATTTCGGTGATATTACCGACAAAATATCAAAGATCTCTTGGTAGAACTCTTACAGTATTTTTAACAAAATTCCGAACTTAATATTAGTTTTGACTATATAAGTGCAAAATAGATCACCTTGTGATAATGTTTTGCAACACCCACCGCCTCCCATATGAATATAATGACAGAGTCCATGTTTTGCTAAGGGAAATCCCAAATATGTGTCGGATCAAAAAGTACGAACTCAAGCTTTGTAACATGTATCTATCTTTTGGAAGCTCTGTGGCAACGCACTTTGAAAAAATTACGCACTTTGAAAAATTTTTTCAAAGTGCGTAATTTTGGGGACAAAATCAACGCACTTTGAAAACATTTTTCAAAGTGCGTTAAATTTGGGACCAACTCAACGCACTTTGAAATTTTTTTTTTCAAAGTGCGTTAAGAGTCTACATCAATATATTTTACCATTGAGTACTTTTGTACTTTAAAAAAAATCATATTTTAGTCATGGAAAGATTTAATTTGTTATTTATCTATCAAAAAACTAAGCCTAGCCCTAACCTCAAAAGGCCTCCAACATTCAAAGCTTTGTAAGAGAGGAGAAGATTGGTGAAGTAGTCCCTGACAAATTTTATCTTGGTCACAATACATAGGTGTCGGTAACTAAACGATGAAATAAACTTAGAAAGGGTACGCATGTGCAATTTTCAATGTTTATACGATGTATATATCTTTCCAAAATACACAGGTACTTGGGGGCTTAGCCCCCCCCCCCCATTCAACCCCAGGCTTGATGTCATTATTTTCAAAAATTCATAAAATTATGTATTTACCTAACTGGTATGACGTTGAAAACTTTCAATAATTAATGAGTAAATTAGAACAGATGAAAACTATATTATTTTTTAAGTACAGTAAAACGTATGAGAGAGAAAGAATTTTCATAGTTTTGAACAATCAAATTGGCCTCTTTTTATTATGATAAATGTTAAGTGCTATAATTTTTGTTAGTGCACCCTATACACCTTTAACATCTACTTATCAAAGACTGAATTGGATAAAAAAAAGAAGAAACGAATTATTGAACCTTAAACAATTTCCACTCTTTTTTCATATGAAATTTCATTGATTTGGAATTTTCTGTTTAATTATCAATATCAATTTTAAAATCAATATCTGAATTTTACAGTGACTTTAAAAAAAAGTTATTAAACTTTGATACATGTATTAAACATTTGGGCAATATTGATTCACAACTTCCTCAGTCCGCGCATGCATGGGTTTATGTCTATTACTATGTATACAAAAAACAAATTTTTTTCAAAGTGAAATTTGGTATACAAATTTTAACACACTTTGAAAAATTTTTTCAAAGTGCGTAATTTTTCAAAGTGCGTTGTAACAAAGCTCTCTTGCCCATGTTATTCAGAAGCCACCAGACCTCGCGTCATATATCTAAAACATTTTTTGTGTCAATGTTTTGCTACGGCAAGGGGTATCTGTAAACTGCGAAACGAAATCGAAACGATATGAAACCGAGAGAAACGAAAGGAAACCAAAATAAAAACTTATATCGAAAACATTTTTTTTAAACTTTTTTTGCGCGTTTAGGGCTAAACACGTTTCAGAAGTTTCTAAAAGTCAAAATTTAAGTGTTAAGTTGCTGAAACATGTTTGATGTATATAGGTCATTATATAGGTCAATAGTTTAATATATAACTAAACTGAATACATGTAATAAATTAATTAAATTTGTATCAAAGAAAAACATTATTAAATATAGTTTCCAATAAATAGTTAGCATATTTATGAACTGAAGTGCTATCCATGTTTGTACATAAAAACCAAACTTTTAACTTGAAAAGTAGCCAATTCAAGGAAAGAAACAGTAATTATAACATATATAATATTAAATTTATTAACAAAGAATTTTTTCAATGATAAATATAAGAATAAACAAATAAATTTTTTTTAAGTTTCAAAAAGATCACAAAGAACACACCTAAAATGATTAGTGTTTTTTAAATGGTAAAAAAATAAATAACTTTTGACTTTGATACATGTATAACACACATTCATATGCAATTGATTCACAACTTGCCAGAAAGGAATCAATTTCCATTATGAATGTTTTGTGGCTGTTTAAAACTATACCAAACAATAGAAACAAATTTTTAATGTTTTTTTCCAAAATGCAAAAGAAGTGCTAAGATGTTTAAAAAACTGATGGACTTGGAAATGGACACCAGCTATTCAAAGACGTGTATTTTTGCTTCAAAATGAAAAAATAATTGTCAGAAAGAATGAAATTATACTAAAAATATGCCCCTTGCTGACTGATAGCTAAACTAACTAGTATTATGCAACTTTTATTGAAATCCATTTTACTATTATGTACATACACATGTATAATACTGATATCGATATAGATATTTTCAATGACATTCTATATAGCTCCTTTCTAGCTTTCAGAATGCAAATTAAAATTAAAGAAGGAAATCTTGATCTACAATTGTGTAATTGCATGTTTATTTACGTAATTTCATTCAGTCAATTTATGTCAAAATAATAAAAGTAAGCAGACCTTTTATTGTGGTAATATTGCCTTTCACATGCCTCTCACAATCCCTTCCATGTTATCACTTTTTATGAGAGCTACCTTTAATCCATTTTCTTTGGAAATTATATATGGAATTTCCTTTGAATATATAACCAAGTTCTATTAAGGTTCAAATATAAAGCCATTTTATGATATAGTTATACCCTTGTTTGTCAAAAATTTCAATTATTTAAACACTTAAATTAAACATGCTTAAATCTAAACACGTTTAGATATAATACAGATTTATCGTAAGTGTTTAGCCGTTAAACACAATTTAAACATGTTTTGGTCTAAACATGTAATGGAAGTGTTTATTTTCTAAACGCAGTTTTTACAGTTTTTGTTGGTGTTAGAAAATTTTCAATTGTTTGGAGGAGGGGCATATAAGTGTTTTACAAACATCTCTTGTTATATTAGACGTTTTGTATACTGTATTTATCTGGCAATGGTTAACGCAAAACGAATTTACCAAATCCTTATAATTGTAGAAAATACGGTTTCTTCGAAATTTTTGATGACCTATTAAGGTTTCCCTAAGGCTTTTCGTTTTGTTACTTTTACAAAGTTGGAAATGGAGAGTGATTTATAGACAATGCCTATACTGTATAATCTTATTCTGTATATAACCCTGGTAGGCTCTCGATAAAATTACTTATATTTTCTGTAAGGATAATTTTTGAATTTTTGTTTTGACAGCGGTAACCACCTCCCCCTGTTCCCCAGCGAATCTGAACTCGGATCCTTCGAACTGTCTCTCCTCCATCGTGACTAGCTCTCAAGACAAAAATCTGTTCTGGTTTGGGACGCCGTATTTCGCCCGATGTCCAAACCCTTGGGCTTCACTGGATTGTTTTAACTACCACCCTTATCGAGCCGACAGTCTTGTTACCCGCGTCTTTGGGCCTGGATATTCATTTAATGAATCTTTGGTTACAAAATATCTGAATGTGACCTTTGAAACAGGGACAGGTATGAAATGTTTTCTTTTTACTTTAATTTTGTTTAATTACATGACGTGATAAGTTTTAGATTGTTCAGATTAAGATAAAAATAATGCTAGATGAAAATCTTTAATAAGGAACATACAGCGGCTGTGGAAATACATGGACGGTTACGGAGAGTCGTCGACTAGAATTAGACCCGACCGTGGCCACTATTTACAAGCCATGGAGCGTCAGAAAGCGACCAATGATGACGTGGGAAGCCAACCAGAACGAACTCTACACCATCATTGTTTATGATGCAGGTTCCTTGGTTAATCACGGATTAATCATAAATATACCCGGAAATAACGTCAGTGCAGCAGAGGTAGATATATATATTTATGATGTAGCATTTAAAGGTTCCCTGGTTATATCAAGCCGTTTCGTTACCTTTACCTGAGTGGACGTATTTTGTTACAGTAAATTTAGAAACAATTAAGTCAGAACCCCTCCCTTTCTAATCCTAGCCAAGGGGTAATTTTTGGCTAAATACGACCCCAATCAAAGTACTGAAAGTACTAAGAAGCGCTAAGCATATTGATTTGGAATTCGTCAGAATTATATTTTAATTTAAATTGTCCTGTTGTATTGAATTCTAAGCGATATTTTGACAGCGCGAATACCGCTGGAAAAGTGAGCACAGTTGTCAAAAAGTATGTGAGTCCTGTAAGGTATGTGAACCCCATTGTGTTATGAAACATAAACATAAAACGGAATAAATGCCTTTTTTTCAAACATCATACATTATCCTCGTATGTCAAAAGATCAATCCATTTTACTTACAGTACTGTACAAGAAATTGCAAGAAAATATTTTTGCGTGTAAAATTATTTTCTTTCGAGCTGATAATCGAGTTTTCCGATCAAATTTAAACTCTAAATGTACATGTAGCTATACTGTCTGAAGACAATACTTTTGCTGGAAAATGTATACAATGTATTTGAAAAAAAAATGTTAAGAAATTGAAAATTTGTTGCTAACAATTCCTCTTATTTGAAACAGCAACATGAAAGATAAATATCTTCTGGTGATCATATTTAATAACAAATTCATTCTGATTTTACATTTTTTTCAAATTGAAGTTTGTTGGCATCATGTTTGTAACAACGTCATATGTAAATGAAATTAACATCCGTAGAATTAACGCCCTTTATGTCAGAGATAATATGTAAATATACATTTTAGTATAAAGATATTATATTTATCTTTTGATGTTATCCTGTAATCTCTGATATTCAAATATTTGATTTACAGTGTACATGTATTTGCAGTAACATTTGTGTTGATATACAATATGGGTCAAGTCATAATAGTGGATGATGCGTTTTTGCAATAAAATTTTTACACTTTTCTTATTGTGCCATCATAAGGGTATTTTTTACGACCAAACCCAAATACGTTAAATCCGCCAAAAGTATTTTTGACTCTGTTGAAATAATTTAAAATGCTTCGATATATTTTTTTGCAGCTAACTGGTGCATTTCACCATTCTTTACTTGTGTATTATGATCTTCACTACCATGCAAAACATGTTGAGAGGAAAAACATTGACAAGGATATTGTTGTGCTAGAGCAAAAAGGGATAGGAAGAGAGTTGCCCATAATATTTCTGCTATTTCAATGATTAGATAATGTCAAGAGATCCACGTAATGTAAAACTTTACAGTATTAATATCAAGTATTAATAAATCTTCATGAAGGTATATATAATTATTTTAAACTTGTTTTTAATCAAAATAACCACTTAAGTATATAAAGTCAACACAGCTGGGTTTTTTTTATACATAAACTATTTAATCCTAATATGCGATGGAAATATCAGCCAAGTACAAATACTTACCGGGTTATTGAAATTTGTACATCTAAAATGTACAGCTTGACATGTATTTTTGTAAGCCTTGAAACATTGCACACTTTATGTTCTTAACTTTTGTCTGTACATGTACAAAATGGTAAAAAAGGCAAATGTCAAAACGTGATTCTCTGAAACACATATGCTTACAGATTAAAACATCATTATTTCAAAAAATACTTTTTGTTGTAATTAAATTGGACAAGGTATCAAATACATTAATTTTGCGATAAAAAGGATAAGAAATATTTTAAGAAAATGTGCAAACATTCTTGTGAACATTAAAACTAATGATAAAATTTGTCTAGTCTTTTAAAAAAGATTTAAATTCCCATAGATTAAAATCACCTTCCACAAACATTTCTTGTTCAATAAATTGCCCCCATCCAACCCAGAAAACTTTTTGATTATATAGTTTACACTACTTTTTTTCAAAATTAAAAAAGTTTTAAAGGACATTTTATGTGGACTAAGAGTCTAACCATAATATAACGTAAGATTAAATTTGTGACCTCAACTGTAACCTTTGACCATCATTTTTAAAAACTTAACATTGCGTTTCATAAAGTATGAAGTAATTAACCATAACACAATACTTTTTTGCAAAAAACAAAAGATAACATTTGAATGTTTTCAATTTGCAATGCAGATTTGCGATGCATGTGACAATATTTGTGTTAATTTCAATTTGTGGCAATGTGTTTTACAAAACAAATCTTGTTTTGATATTAATTGTCGTATACTTTTCCCCGTTGTACACTTTTATAACATATTTAATGGTTTAACCCCGCCCATATTGTAATTAAGAGCATATGCGTTTCAACAGCTCACGTTTTGACATTTGTCTTTTTGCCATTTTGTACATGTAAAACAAAAGTTAAGAGCACAAAGTGTGCACTGTTTGCAAAAAGTAATTATCAAAGGAAAAAATGTTTTATTATATGATTGAATAGTGTGCACCTCTCATTGCAAAATGTACATGTCAATGTACATTTTTGACCTGTACAAATTTTAAAAGCAGTACGGAATTCTTGTCAACTGGTTAATTTTATTTGTGTGTATGTTATATTCAAGTATTACACCGTTATAAACAATTTAAAATTTACCAGCCCTATTTCTTCCATTGCTAAGTAAGTTAATTAATGTTTTAGCATGTTTCACCATATTTTGAACATATGCAAGTGAAATTTTTATTGACATATTCTTATTTTTTCTTTGCTTTTTTACCAATATAATGTATTTTTGTGTATTTATTTTTCTTTATAAACACATAATAACATGCTATATATGTCTGTTTACAGCCACATATGCCCTTCCTTTCGAATTATGAAACAACACAGTAAACATTAAAAAAAAATTATTCTTTAATATTTTTTTTTTAATAATTGAATATTATATAAAATCAACTTTGATAAATCTCAGCATGTTTTAAGATGTTAATTTATTTAACTGCTTGTTTTATTACATTGCCTGAAATAATTGTCTAGAAGAAAAAATAATTATAGTTTATATGGATATATAGAACGTACCATATTATGTAAGTAATACATTGTAAATCAGTTTTATGTGATATATTTTATTGAATAACTCACTTCCAGTTTGAGATTTAAAACTTTATCAAAATCCCATCTGAGTTTTGATAATAATCCTTCCTTTAAAAATTAAAAAAATCACTATTTTGCATGTACAAAAAATAAAAATACTTTATTAAAAAAAAGAAAATAAATAAGACCTGTAAGGTTGAGCAATTTTAATTCTGGTACCAAATTAATGTGTGCCGACATGAATTAAATGAACTACAATGTTTTATCATTTTAATTAAGATCATATAATAAAACAGCTATTATCTTTTACTGTGGAACATCCTTAAACCTTACTAATTACCTTCTATTATTAGAAATGCACGTAACACAGCATTAACTAAAATAGCAGAAAGAGAGTCAGGTGATTTCCTTTTGCATATTTTTGAATAGCACAAGTGGAGTTATCTAACTTGCTTATAGTGGCGCTGGATCCAGAACGGAAGTAGATTTACGCTGACAGAAAGCGCTGTGCGCTGCGCTTAGCGCTTAAAAATGATGCATGGCATCAATCGAAGACGTTGAAAATACAATGGGTATACAGGATATATTCACCCTTGTCCGATTATAATCCATCTTGGTTAAGTTATAATTGGTACATGTAACATAACAGAGACAAAGAACCTGGAATCTTTTATTACCAGATAGGGATCGAATCAACTTATAAGTCATAATGAAAATCAGTTTTGTGTCAATATAACAAAATGTTGAATAGAGAGCCACAACAAGAGACTTCTTTTTGTATTTAAGCTTTTTTTTAAAATTAATTCTGCTTCATATTAATACAAATAATAACGAGGCGCAGGTATTACCCATGGGAATCCGACACATTGTTGGAAGTTTTATCTCCAAATTCTGCATAAATATGTGTTTATCAGAAACTGAAGCATCATTTTAATATCAGCTTCTGATAATCCTTGTGTGTGTACAATAAAAATGAAACTATTTTACTGTAAAGGCATATATATTTGTCGGGGATATATATTTGGTTCATTTCGTTGTTAACAATTATAAAATAAATTAAACCATATCACATAATTTTTTCTCATTCTATTTCTACGTCACCCATACAGAATCATGAACGTATATTGAGTCCAACAATCAAGTTTTTTAATCGACTGTTTGTGCCTTCATTAGGAAATAACACGGTCCACATCGATGCATACCATTCGGAGTAAATCACTTGACCTTGGCACCTGATCCCAGATCTGTGTTTTAGATATCCATGTTTGCCTTTCTCCCAGTTTGTCTTGTTTCAATGAATGCTGATCGTTATCTTCATATTTTATTAGCCTATTTCATATACTAGTACTTACATCTGGTAGAAATCTTCTTTCTTTACCCATATGATTGACGCATGCAAGAACGAATTTTATTATATCATTTGGTAACGTTCAAAAATATATTATGTAAATCATCACTTTGTGGTTCAAATAGATTTTCAAGGACTACCATGGACCTATGAAATCTACGCCCACCCCTAACGTCTACTCTTTTTGGCTGTTCAAACAATCGGGGCGGATCCAGATGTCAGAGGAGTGGAGAAAGCTGCTGTCCAACTCTATGGCACAATACAACAATACGGACGCGGTGGAGTACCTAAATCTCACAGGTACGTGCTAGTCGTATACCTAAATCTCACAGGTACTTGCTAGTCATATACTTAAATCTCACAGGTACGTGCTAGTCACATACCTAAATTTCACAGGTACGTGCTAGTCATATACCTAAATTTCACAGGTACGTGCTAGTCATATGCCTAAATCTCAAAGATACTTGCTAGTCATATACCTAAATCTCACAGGTACTTGCTAGTCATATACTTAAATCTCACAGGTACGTGCTAGTCATATACCTAAAATCTCACAGGTACGTGCTAGTCATATACCTAAATCTCACAGGTATGTGCTAGTCATATAACTAAATCTAACAGGTCTTGGGTTCGTGGCCTAAAATAATTTTTGGAACATGTTAATATTATAGGTTTATAGTTACTTGGTAAAGAGTAACTTTGCAAGGATGATACATTAATTAAGTATATAAGCCCTTCTTGAACCAAACTTGTATGAATACACACTTGACTAATTAACTTACACTGTGTGACAGATGCACAAATAGAGTTGTTTCGGATGCTGGGTTTTACTTAAATTTTTGAGGTTGAAAGTTTTTGAGCAGGTTCAATTCAATGTAAACTTCTATCTCCTGTCTTAGCAAAATTGACTTGGAATTGGTATATATGTCACGCCCAATATCAAACGCTCTGGATGCTGGATTTGGCATCCTGAATAAGAAACCAGGTTATAAGTTTTTGAAGCATGTGCATTTCATTTCCGTAACACCGGTACCTTAAGCCTATAGCTGCAGTAATGAAGCTCTCTTAGTTTTTTTTTTTTTTTTTTTTTTTGGGGGGGGGGGTTGATTTGTCCTCCCAGAATGGAGAGGGCTATATTATTGCAGCTCCCTCAAGCTCTACTGGTTTGCATGGATGATAAATCAAGGACGAACGATCTCAGACTTGCTTCAAATGCTGGGTTTGATGATCGACCTGCATTTCACGTTTTCTTTAGGTCCTGTTGATTTGTATATGATTTTCTGTAGGCCCTGTTGATTTGTATATGATTTTCTCTAGGTCCTGTTGATTTGTATATGATTTTCTATAGGTCCTGTTGATTTGTATATGATTTTCTGTAGGCCCTGTTGATTTGTATATGATTTTCTCTAGGTCCTGTTGATTTGTGTCTGATTTTCTATAGGTCCTGTTGATTTGTGTCTGATTTTCTATAGGTCCTGTTGATTTGTATATGATTTTCTATAGGTCCTGTTGATTTGTATCTGATTTTCTATAGGTCCTGTTGATTTGTATATGATTTTCTTTAGGTCCTGTTGATTTGTATCTAATAATCTTTAGGTCCTGTTGATTTGTATCTAATAATCTTTAGGTCCTGTTGATTTGTATCTAATATCTTTAGGTCCTGTTGATTTGTATCTAATAATCTTTAGGTCCTGTTGATTTGTATCTAATAATCTTTAGGTCCTGTTGATTTGTACCTAATAATCTTTAGGTCCTGTTGATTTGTATCTAATAATCTTTAGGTCCTGTTGATTTGTATCTTATAATCTAGGTCCTGTTGATTTGTATCTAATAATCTTTAGGTCCTGTTGATTTGTATCTTATAATCTTTAGGTCCTGTTGATTTGTATATGATTTTCTATAGGTCCTGTTGATTTGTATCTTATAATCTTTAGGTCCTGTTGATTTGTATCTTATAATCTTTAGGTCCTGTTGATTTGTATCTTATAATCTAGGTCCTGTTGATTTGTATCTTATAATCTTTAGGTCCTGTTGATTTGTATCTAATAGTCTCTAGGTCCTGTTGATTTGTATCTGATTTTCTATAGGTCCTGTTGATTTGTATATGATTTTCTATAGGTCCTGTTGATTTGTATATGATTTTCTATAGGTCCTGTTGATTTGTATCTTATAATCTTTAGGTCCTGTTGATTTGTATCTAATAGTCTTTAGGTCCTGTTGATTTGTATCTAATAATTTTTAGGTCCGGTTGGCGTGAATTGGATGAGAGTGACAATGGATCCATATGCTATGCAGAACATGATCAACATAAGACTTCTATATACCTGTCCGTATCTGATTTCACAAGGTCAGTTCAATTAGGATCATGCAAATAAAATGGAATCGTATAGGTACTTAACGAGGCCCGATCTAGTTGAAAATTACGAAAACGGAATGATAAAAAATTTTAATTCTTGGAAATATACTTGTATGTTTTATGCTTAGAAAAATTAGAATGAAATTTTGTTACCTTGCCTTTATTGTAGTGAAATGGGGGCACTGTCAAGATATGGACCATTTTTCGTGTTTTTATACACAATTACATACTAAAACTCTTCAATAAACAAAGAAATTTACAAATTAAAAAAAATACACGATGAAATTCTTTGTTTTTCACATATATCATGCAATTTTCATTCTTCTTATAAAAAATGAAAAGAAAATTGGAGGTAGCCTGTATTGCAGTGAAAAGGAGGCATGTCAAAACACAAAATTTGGATTTATTCTATCCAACTACGTATTTTATAGGTCATAATGGGTTTACATAACACCAACTAACGATTGCAATACTGTATTAATTTCTAAAAAATAAATAATTCTTACATTATGAATTAATTTTCTCGCCATGCTTTATTTTTCTCTTAACACGCGACGTTTTTACGTGGAAAAAAGGGGTAGAGGGAAGGGGGGGGGGGGTACAGGCGACAAAATTGCGATTTTTACTAATATCATGTAATATATAGAAAAATAAAATATTTCGGGGGTTCAATTTAAATAATTTATAGACTTTTTTTTTTTAAAAAAACTGAAGATTATCCATGCATATTTAAGTCCGCAATAAAAAGAGTGTGTATAACACTTCAACATGTTCAAAGAGAAAGACTAAAATCGTCTACTTTTAGTTGCAGTGTTTGTTTTTTTTAACTCACAAATTGAAATAAAACAGGATAAAATTAATGAATTTGTACCAAAAATTGATCCCTCAAAATTAATTAGGTTCCAAAGTTGTTTATTAATTTAGATATTCAAAAAAAATAAAATAATAGAAATGCCAGCTTTCAATTGCATAGTCTATAGAGCTACCAGGTAAGCAAGATCAGCAAAACATTTTAGCGCAATTTGACGTCATTTTAATTGTGACGTTATTGTGTTCAATTGTGACGGCAGTCAAGGGTATTGTGACGTGCCTGAGTCGACGCTGCGTTAAAACGTATGCGCAGATCAAGTAGATCGGGCCTCGTTAATATTAAAAGTATTAAATTTTTTGAATATATACTTAAATTCACCCGAGGAAAAAGAATGAGGAATCTTTATGCTAGGAATTTGATACAGTAAATTTGAGACGTGAAGAGGATATTATTTTACAAGTACTTAGTATATATTTCCGCTTCTAGAACATGTAGAACTCATGAAAAAAAATTGTTTTAAAAAAACTCGTTTCAGTTCATTAAATATTAATCTTCAAAACATTACATAAACTCTACGTATGTACCTGTAAATATATTGAAAAAGTAATTACTGTGGGATGCTCTCTCCTCAGAAGCACCTGATCCAACATCTACAGTTTTGTCTGTGATTGATTTCCTCACAATTTGTTTCTATATGCGTTTGAACTTGAATACTTTTCGTTATTTTTATCTTTAACACAGGAATCTGCATTGCTGTAGATCTGTAGCTCATTAGTTTGACAAATTCAATTTTCTTCATAGACCAATAAGCCACAGATATGTAGTTAGAATATGCAATACTTACACTTCTGTTTTATTGACAACTGTTTTAAACGCACTTCTTCTTGAAATACAATTTATCTTTATTTCCAGCGGTTGCTAACCACAACCGAACCTTCATTCCGAAAGATCCCGACTTGACGGTGGGTGTTGACGTCACATTTTCTCCGACTGCTCTTACCTTCACTTCTTGTTGTACCAAGCACTCAAAACCGTACGTATAAAAATAGACATCTCAAAACCGTACGTATAAAAATAGACATCTCAAAACCGTACGTATAAAAATAGACATCTCAAAACCGTACGTATAAAAATAGACATCTCAAAACCGTACGTACGTATAAAAATAGACATCTCAAAACCGTACGTATAAAAATAGACATCTCAAAACCGTACATATAAGAATAGGCATCTCAAAACCGTACATATAAGAATAGACATCTCAAAACCGTACATATAAGAATAGACATCTCCAGATCTGTCAATGATTTACTATAAAATATAAACTGCATGGTTCATTTTTAATTATACTGTCTATGTAGCGTAGTTGTTTAACGCACTTGCTACATGTTCATGTACCTAGATTAAAAACTTTTCAATCCCTGTCATTTTGAACCCTATATGTAAATCGAATGCCATATAGCGCTTCCATTAAGCTATGCATTGATATAACTTGAAGAATGTCTATGTTGTCTAATTATTGTTCCTTTGATTACACAGGTCTCGGACATTAAAACTGAATCCGCTAGGTGACGCTTCGGTTGACTCGTGGGATGTTCGATCCGACGCCACTCCTGTTCCTGACTTTATGGCCTTAGGATTTTATGCTCAGATGAAAAACTTCACTGGTATAGTTTAATATAGAATAAATATTTGTGCAATGGTTACATATTATTACGATGAATTCCTGATAAGACTAAGAATATTTTCATTCATAGACACCCAGCCACATGACTACATAAACAAGCTATAAACTATGTACGTACAGTGTCCAATACATTGACATCTTTTCAGGCAAGACATTCACGCTGTTATGTGTAGATCCGGATGTTCCGAGCCCCACGGCAGGGACACAGGATCGCCCTCTTCTTCACTGGATGGTTGTGAATATTCCCGAGGGAAGGATGGCGGAGGGATACACAGCACAGTCCTATATAGGACCACGCCCCCCTGACGCTGCTCATTATTACTACTTCCTGCTTTACGAGCAAAATGACGTCATAAATACCAATGAAACCGGAAACTACACCATTCCTACAAACTCAAGGTACATCATTTCTGAATTCATTAAACGACTGCTTCTGTGACCAAACGTTGGTTTGTGGTTCCAATAATTTGTTTCCTGTCTCATGTTAAACTTGTTGCCTGTTTCATGTTAATTTTTTGAACTAGTTCTCACTCCCTTTAATATTAAATTAAAATAAATGTATTATTATACCAAACTTTAGCGGGTATTCGAACATTTTTCTTGGTGATCCACTGAAAGGAAAAAGAAACGCATAATAGACTTTTGAAAAATTAAAATTTTTATTTCAAATTTGTTTCCCAGTATTGTTTTCAAACATTTTAATTCATCTTTAATGAGCAAGTTACCAAAATCTTGTGTGACTTTGACTGATAATTCATGAGTTATTGAAATTGATATGTCGATCCCCCCCAAAAAATTTAAATAAAAATTCTCATCATCTCTCGTACTTCAGTAACAGCCTTGATTTTACTGTGCATTGAGTTCACCAGAGCATTTATCTTAATCATAGGATTATTATTCAACCATTCCGACGGTAATCTTAATGGTTGAGAGTAGCTGTAACATTTCAAAGCTAACAAATCCCCCCGCCCAATGAATCCCACGAATTTTCGATTCAAGATAGAATATACAGAATCCAGCTGGTTTAGTGCACGTGGGTGTTTGTAAGAAAGTCTCGACAAACATTGCTTACATTTTCCCAGTGTGAACATGCTAAAAACATTACGCATACGACGCGCACATGCGCGTGTGAGAGTAAAATCGACGTAAAGTTGACAAGCTCGCGGACCAAATTTTCTGAGTTTCTGTCAATTTTAGAGTTAAAATATGAGTATGATTGTCTGTTGTATAAATATCGGTTTCAGTGAAAATGCCTTAACGATAACCGAAGTGGCATGATGAAAAGTCCTTTTTTGATGAGACGTTGTTACGCGCCAACGTCATCTTTCTGGTTGGTTGGAAACCCTGACATTTTAAAAAAAAAAACCTTTTTTGATGAAAAATTAAAAACAAACTGCACAGCAACATGGTGTTGCCTTTTTATTTACTTACGAAATTCAATTACTAGTCCCAATGTAAATTCCGTCAGCCATACCATAATTGCAAGAAATTTAAACTGACTTCAAATATGCAAAAAAGATGTCTATAACTCTAATGCATCGTTTGGCACTACAAAATTTGATCACAAAATTGTCATCATCAAAATGCACGTGTTTTTGGTTTTTTATCATTTTCACTACGTTACGCCATACATTTCATGGTTGAGTAGTTTTAGTGCAGAGTAACCAAAATATACTTTTGACCAATTTTCATAATTTTCGGAAACATAGTCAAAATATTTTTGCATATTATGTTCTCATGCGTTTCTTTTTTCCTTTCAGTATATTAACCTCAATATATTTCTTTCAGATTTTTATTCGATATATCCAACTTTGTGTCAGACAATTCCCTTCGGTTGGTGGGCGTAAATTGGTTCATAGCTGAACCTGATGAATACACACGATACACATATGCAGCATCTGGCGGGAATGTGACGTCACTATGTGCGGGCCAATCAAACTTTGCCACTCCCTGTCCCGTCTCTGGATCCGCCCACTGGCAACTGACTTTTACCCAGTTTTTTATACTGAATTTGATTTCCATCTTTCTTTCCAGTATCTAATTGTATTGTCACTAGGAAACATATTTTCGACACAACTTTTTATCTGGGCAAAAAAACTATGTCTCCAAAGGTCTACTGAAATTAAAGGATGATTCAGATGATGGTTAAACTGGGCTTTTTTGGGGGCATGGGGTATTACTAGTAATTTATCTTTTGCATTTGAATTGAATTAAGTAGATATTACTTAAACCATCTTTGAGATTAAAATCAATGTTTATTAAAAATCAAAATAAAAAAAAAACAACACGTGACTTCACCTTGAGTATATAAATACCGAGGGGTTTATGAGTGTGTTCAGGTATTTTATAACATCTCTATATATAGTTTTTTTGTTGTTTTTATATACTTTTTTATACATTTATAAAGTTCCTATTAATCATATGTCTTGAATGAATATCTTTTTATATAGTTATATAGTTCCTATTAATCATATGTTTTGAATGAATATTATATAAATTATATATTCCAATTTCCTTATTATAAATGTGAAATTATATGTCAGCTTTGCAATACCTAGTTCCAGGACTGTAGAGTTATGGTCTTATTTTAGTCTGGCCTTATGGTCAGACATTTGTAAAACGATATCGCTTTTGTTCTGCAGCTATGCGGTACCTAAACGATTCGGGAAACTTTAGTAACATTCTCAGCAAAGCTTGGACTTTCAGTAAGGCGTGGCATTCTCGTAATTAGCGTAGGTCAAATTGCGAATAGATTCTCATTGGTTAAAAAAATGATAACATCAGGAACTTTAAATTGTTGTTGACAACTATGAGACGACTTCAGCCCCACCTCTGTGCCGTGCGAGAACTTGTAAAGCCCAGTTTACACGTTCTGCTTTTGCAGCTGCATTTTGGGTCTGCATTTTACTCTGCAAAGCAGACAGAGAGTTTACACCAGCTGCTTACCTTGCCTGCTATCACTTTAAAGCCATATAGTTTCATATCAGAATGGTCAGTTACGTCTGCTTTGCAGACTGAAATAGGGCAATTTCTATTCTGTCTGCTTGCATGCCTGCAGTGCAAAACCCCTGTTTACACGCTCTTCTTTTGCAGCTCTGCTTCAAAGCAGCTGCAAAAGCAGAGCGTGTAAACCGGGCTTAAGGATGACGTTTACTCAGGTTTCAGAAAACAGAAAGGACATTTCATAAAGTATAATATATTAAATCAAAAATTGTTTTAAATGGATAAAATTACTAAGTTTTAACACAATATCAATTTTAAAATTTCATATTTTATTATTTGAAGAAAATATACAGGAACAAAAGTCAATGTATGATAGTGCAGAGGAAATTCGGACTAAATTTTTAATTTCTTATTTTTGTCAAAATCTTTTATTTCTTGCAATATTTATCAAAGTGTAAAGGTTGTATGTTTTTTCAGACATCATTTTGCAAATTTTATATGTCTTAAAGCTAATAAATTATTTCAAATAATTAAATGCTATTAAATAAAGAATTTCAGAAATATGAACAAAAACTATTTCAGGCAACATATCTCAATAATTTGATCATTGACCCCATATAATGTTTATACCATGAGAATTACGACAACAAAGGTAATCTGAGGCTGTAAATAATTTAGAGTTCTTATCAGTCAGATTTTTTAAATATTCGATTAAAAATGGGGAAAAAAATATAAATATGACAGAGGAAATTCGGACTGTAATAATATTTAAGTTTATGGCCCAAACTCGAATTGTTTCTTTATATGAAGCAACACTGTTTCATTGCAATAATATTTCAATATTTAAAGAGTTTTGTTGCTTGTGATATTTTGTGAGTGAAGAAAAAATTGGTCATAGTGTGAAAAATCGACATATTTCCAGAGAAATACTCAGGGGCCACTAGCATGAAAAGTAGGTCATTGACCTAGTTATTTGAAATTAAAATTTAACACAAGAATTATAGGTGTACAATGTGCAATAGATGGTTTTCCGTTCTTATCGGTAGAATTTTTAGTCATCTGAGTAAAGGTATACCTTAATAATTAGCTATTTGCTACACTAGTTTTGGCCGAATTTCTGTCCTTTGTATATTTCGTCAGTAAAGGAAAGCTGTGTAAATTTCAGAAGCTAATTAATATGTAAGGTCGAGAATGCCACGCCTTACTGAAAATCCAGCCTTAACTGAGAACTTTACTTAAAGAGCATTCCGAAGATAAAAAAAAAGACAAAGAAATTTAAATGGAATTGGTGACAATAACCAACAAATGTCTCATTTCAATATATCAAAGACATGTTTTGAATATTAAACTACAGAGAAGTTGTGATATACATTAAATACTGTTTTGTTTTTCGATAATGTGTCCTTACACGCTACGCAAGCTCTAGATTTAATGGCATTGTCAAATAGAGTTATTCATCTATCGTGTTTGTCAATTGTGAATTTATACAGAATTTATTTGAGAGTAACCCTACAAATGAACATGAATGTACCTTTAACGTAAAATATGTAGTAAAAGTCTTTTGTATGATTTATACCAAGTATTCCACAGAGGGAAATATGTACCCAACAAGAGAATTGCTCAGTTTTTGTATAAATGTGTTAGTCATTTGTATACTAGTATTATTTAGACGACAAAATATGTTCAAACCAAATGTGTTAGCATTAAAATTGCATATTTATAAACGTTTTATTTGCTATTCTTTTAAACTTAAAGCCAATCATTGTCTTTAATAATTCCTGTTTTATTTATCCATACGAGATTTTGTATGAGATTTTGTCAGTGATTCATGAAGTGCATGTGCAAGTTATACTAATGTTTTTGGTGTAGGTCTGATTAGCAAGTAACTTTAAGCCTTATATGTTTACCAAACTTGCTTGGATGTTAATACATCTAAGGATGCATACTACCTGGCTTGCTTCGGATGTTGGATCTGACTTACTGAGTTCTTGTTTTTGTATGAGCGAACAGACCCTGTTAAAGTTTTTGGTGCAGTACGTCTTATTTCCAAGCAACTTTGAGCCCTATTTTGACCAAACTTGCATGGATGATACATCTAAGGATGTAAACCAATTAATGGACTTGTTTTGGATGCTGGATGAGACATACGAGGGTTGTCCAAAAAGTTCGTGGACAATAACGTTTTTGTGAAAATAAATGTAGGCCTTTTAACTAATTTTTCAAGTTGCACATATGGTAAAAAACATTGTATAGATAGATTTATAGGTACATGAAAGGTGTGTTCCCCAATGGCTACTCGGAAAAAACAACTAGTAATTATCACACTCAATTAAGGGGCCCTCTAAGGGGAACAGGTAGACTTACCTGTGTTTACCTGGATAGGCAATATTTTATAAATCAGATATATTCATTCCATTTTATTTTAATTAAGAGGTTTTTTTTTTTATTTTCCGAAATATACTGAATAAAATATAGATAAATAAATATAGATAGATAAAATTAAGATTTAAGAAAAAAATAAAATTTTTATTGTACCTTTAATTTTATTTTTTCCAAACTATTCAATAGTATTGATTGAGAATTTACAAATTATTATCCCCTTTTTGTGCTACATTTTCAAACTCTTTTAAATAAATTAACACAAATGATTTTTTTCTTTAAAAAAAAATAAAGATATTTATGTATGATAAATAAAGTGTTTCTATAAAGTTTTCTCTAATTTAATTCATCTATTTATCATTTTTTTAATTATTAAAACATTTTTTAAATCATCATACAGAAGTTTATATTTCAATTTTTAAAATAAATATAGACGATTGAATATAAAAACAGATCACTTTAATTTTTAAGGAATTCCTAAGTTAATATAAGCTAATTGATGAAGCATCTGATAATTGATATCAGTTCACTTTGAATTTTTTAATAAGCAAAACTATCGTAATAAGTGTCAAAGAAAATGATGTGCTGAACTTGCCTAATGATGCAGTCGAAGCTGTAAATACAAGAACAACACAAGTTACAGCTCAGTATATATATATCCCTTAATATATGGTCCTTTAGTTGTGATGAAACATATGGAGATGGACTAAATAAATTGTAAATAATGTAAATATGTGTGATATGAAAGTGAAACAGTGCAGTTTAATATATAATGTGAAAATCAGTGCTGCTAAACAATAGAACTTCAAGATAATTTATAGTTTTTGATGTGTTTTGTGCTTGTAAAATTATTTATTTAAAAGAAAAAGTATACAAAATATTTATTCATACTAGTGCTCAAATAAAAAAAAAATGGATTAAAAATCCATTTTATTTTATGTGAATTCTAGTAGATTATTCATACAGGTAAGTCTACCTGTACCCCTTAGAGGGCCCCTTAATTGAGTGTGATAATTACTTGTTGTTTTTTCCGAGTAGCCATTCGGGGAATAAACCATAAGTTATTATCTTTTTTTAACCTTTTTAACCTAACTTATGCATACTTTTAATTACACCATTAAAAGGTTTAATCATTTATAATTGACTTTTCCGATGTTGTGTTTAACGACAGGTAACTCAGGTGTGAAAAATAATCAACTTAGTGCCGATTTATGAGTTATCGTTTATAGGAATGACATATAGGCTGCTTCAGCATTGGTATTGTTATATACACAAAAGGGTTCCTTACATTGATTTGTACACAAAAAGTTTTGACCAAGAGAAAGAGAATGCCTTCACTCTACCTGAAATAACAGGGTCAAATGAATGGGGAACAGACTATATTCAATAGTTTTAACTCTCTTTGACGATTATTATGAAGAAGAAAATTTAATGTCATGTTTTTTGTGTTCGCGCTTTTTCGCTTCCCGTGTAAACATATACTCACCGTCAATGGAAACGCAACACCCTAATTTTAGGGTGAAAATTATATACCGGTTATAACTATGTACCAAAAAAGTTAGGACATCTTTTACTTTGCTAAATCAGTTATTTAACGGTTGAATGAATTTCTTTCCATTACCGGAAGTTGCTTTTTAGCCCTCTTAACAGAATTCAAAATTTTCCATTTTTAATAAAATTTTAACAATATTTTGGGTTACCAAGGTTTTGAAACTGCTAATCATAAGTATTGTTCTTAAAGGCCGGGAAAAAATCCTTCTTTCTTCAACGGATGTGATGCCTATATTTCCTCAAAATGAGGGATTTTCATTGCTAATGCTGGAAATTCTCAAAATAAAGGAAAAAAGAGCTGCAGATGCAAATGTACACTATATAACGACTCATCAGACTCATGTGTTTCATTAGCATAAATGGCAGTTTCTTGACCGGAAGTCAAAAAGTTGCTACACTACGCCAGGTTAGAGAAAATTCGACCGCAATATCTGAAAAACGTGTATTTAAAAATGCCCAAGAATATTAATTTCGGTCAGATTAAGACATTAATAAACTTAATGCATGGTAGAAATCGGGCTGCATTATTTTGTTGTATATGGCGGACTAGTACGTTTTCATTAAATGGTCGGAAGGGGGGATGTTTTAAGATTTAACGGGTATTTGTTTCTTTCTAAGGTCTACAAATAACATTAAATGTTTAAATGGAGCATCATTTTTTTGTAAATTTACCTTTTACCTAAATATATTCATTTTTAATGTTATTATTAAACTTTAGAAGGTAACACATAACTCTTAAAACATCCCCCCTTCTTGCTATCAGTCATTTTGAGGAAATATAGGCATCACATCCGGTAAAGAAAGAAGGATTTTTTCACGGCCTTTTAGTACAATCATTATGACTAACAGTTTCAAAACCTTGGAAACCCAAAATATTGTTAAAAATTTATTAAAAATGGAAAATTTTGAATTCTGTTTAGAGGGCTAAAAAGCAACTTCCGGTAATGGAAAGAAATTTATTCAACCGTTAAACAACTGATTTGGCAAAGTAAAAGATGTCCTAATTTTTTTGGTACATAGTTATAACCTGTATATAATTTTCACCCTAAAATTAGGGTGTTGCGTTTCTATTGACGGTGAGTATATATATTTTTACAAGTAAATGCAACAATTGATCATCTTATTTGTGTTACTAACCACGAAGAGGAATAACCGAGTATAAAAATTTAATTAGGTTAGAACTGAGAAGGAGGGTAGATTTCACTTTTTATTTTAATTAAAAATTTTAATTATATGCAGTAAACCAGTGTCCGCAACTATACAGTAAATAAGCGTAACATTGGTGCTAAATTTTAAAACCACTGGATTCTACTGAGAGCAAAGAATTACTTGGGAAATGCTAAAAACAAAAACTGCCTTGCGTGTAAACAGTTAGATACCCCGAGCCTGCTCTAAAGAAGTTTCAGCAGTGAGTTATCGTTCATAACACCGACCCCTAGCGGCAGTTGAAAGGCCTAATAAATGGTTCTGTATAAATCTGTTGTATATCAAAATATTTCTTATGAAAAAAGTCAGAATGATTTAATTTTTATTGGTGAAACGTAATATTATTGTAAAAATCGGGGTCTTTAAAGGTCGCAGATACTGTGCACGGACAAGTTAAAATGATATAAACTCTGATATAAAGTGTTCGGATTGAAGTGATTATTTCCTATGTAAAAAAAGTCAAAAATTAATAAAAAAAAATTATGTAACAAAAATAAAGAGGCTCTAATCATTTTACGATATCTTAAGTATCGCTTACTATATAGACAGCGAAAATACTGAAAGAAAACCTTAACAAATATGTGTCAAAACTCGACAAAAAAAGCGACGTCGGCCGTCCGCACGGGGCAGCGTCCGATAAAAAAAAAAAACAAGTTTTAATACGGTTGAAACGATGTAAGAGGAAAATATTTGTTAAAACAACTCAAAATGATTGAGCTATATTTAGTGTATCGATTTAAGATTGGTATATACGATTTTTCAACGGTGTGTACAAATTCGAAGACACTACAAGAATTTAAAAACACATGTAGGCCTATACTGAACATGGAGATTTCTATTCATGACGTTGTTTTTATCTAGCGCAGCGTCGGACTGGGCTGTGCAGTTTGTGTATACAAATTGTTTATTTAGATGACGTTCGGAAATTTTTGTGCATTGTTTTGAATTTTAGAAATTAAATAAATTATAAAATATGCTTAAAGATTATTGCTAGAACTTCGAAGTGCGTTGCGCCTTAAAAAAGAAATGTAGTGTGTGTCCATGAACATGTGTTAAGTCAAATCCAAAATTAATGTTTACGTTATAATGAAGTTAGCGTAACGTCAGACTGGTCCGTGTGCACAATCTGCGATCTTCAAAGACCCCGATTTTTACAAAAATATTAAGTTTCATCAATAAAAATTAAATCAATTTGACTTGGTTTTTCATAAGAAATATTTTGATATACAATAGATGCATATAGAACCATTTATTTTAACAAAAACGTCATCACACCCTATTACCGGCAACTGCGACAACCGATGCAACTGTGACAACAGACGGCAAAGTAATCAATCGCTATGAGAGAGACCTCATTGATATCATAATTTTGACTATTTATAACACTCATTTACTTTCTTTTTGTGGTTTACCGTTTTGGTCTAACCTTAAACTATTTTTCTGTTAAATATAAAACTTTGAATCCTTATTGAAACAAAATAAGAACAAAATAAAGCTAAATTTCAATCGCTGTGCAGGAAAAATTGGACAAATTGAGCTTATATGATAAAAACTGCTATTCTTCGCTCACATTTCTTTTTGGATATAATAAATTTAGACTTTTTGAGGCTTAACTTCAAAATATGGATAATTTTTGTTGCTTGATAAAAGCGCCACAAGCGTTTAATTTTGTTTGGTGAAATCATTTTGGCTATCGTGTACAACAGACGAGGCAAACAATGACAGCAGATTTAAAACGAAATACGTCAATCAGAAACAGTGGATACAAAGTTGAATAAAGTATAAATTTGCTGTATCCTGGTAAGCATCAAATCTCCTCAAGACATATTTTGGCTGTTAATATTGGTCATATGTATGGTACTTGCTATCACAGGTATTTATGGACATGTATCCCTCCCCCACGAGATTTAAAAAAAAAATCATCGTAAAGATCTATTTTTTTTTATTTTCCTATTATACACATGATGAATAAGTGTAATAAATATAATTTGTGGAAAAAATGTCCATTAAACCCTGGGGTTTTATACCTAAGGTTGTATATGACAGCAACTGAATCAAACTATTATTCGATAATCAACATGTTTAAATAAGACGGTCCATTGGTGAATGTTCGTAATTTTGCTTTCAAACGATAGGGAACGAAGAATGGATATTTGGAACTGTGAAATATCAAGGAGCACACTAAAGTACCTACAAGTAAAGTATTCAAAAATAATAAAAATATTAATCATTATGTAAAAGTTTTAAGTAGTTAACTTGGTTTTTTAATAAAATTGCTAAAAGGGGCATTCCTTACGAAGCTGTTACGTTTGATGCAGACTTCAGCATAAAATTGTACACAGTAAGAGTGTTCTTGCAGATTATTGTCGCTAGCTGCGATGTTGCGATCAAAATAGCTGCAGATCTGTAGCGTTATGGTTTTATATATTTGTCTTTGACCATAACGCTACAGATCCCGTAATGCAAAAAAGGTACAATTTATGGCGCAATATTTTTTGCGCACTTTTGGGGAAAATTTCTCCACTTTCAAGCATTGGTCAATCAACTACCTTTCACTACCCAATACTTGAAATATTCGTAGCCAAAATGTATATTTTATTCACCTCCCAACCATTTATAGTTGTCTCTACAGGCAATAAACTTGCTTGAAGTGAATTTTCAACAACCTAACAAATAATTTTAATCAAGCGAGTTTATCACTTAAAGAGACGAGTATAAAGGGTTTGGGAGATGGATAAAACATACAAATTAGTTAAATAATGTGCCTAGAATAAGGGAGTGAAAGATAAATGATTGACCAATGCTAGAAAGTGGAGAAATTCTCCCCAAAGGTGCACAAAATATTTTGTGTAGATTATCGAATAATAGTTTGATTCAGTTGCTGTCGTATACAACCACAGGTACTTGTGGACAGGAACACCCCACCCCCTCCGATATAAAACCCCAGGGTTTAATGGACATTTTTTCCACAAATTATATTTATTACACTTATTCATCATGTGTATAATAGGAAAATAAAAAAAAAAAAGATCTTTACGATGATTTTTTTTTTAAAATCTCGTGGGGGAGGGATACATGTCCATAAATACCCGTGATAGCAAGTACCATACATATGACCAATATTAACAGCCAAAATATGTCTTGAGGAGATTTGATGCTTACCAGGATACAGCAAATTTATACTTTATTCAACTTTGTATCCACTGTTTCTGATTGACGTATTTCGTTTTAAATCTGCTGTCATTGTTTGCCTCGTCTGTTGTACACGATAGCCAAAATGATTTCACCAAACAAAATTAAACGCTTGTGGCGCTTTTATTAAGCAACAAAAATTATCCATATTTTGAAGTTATGCCTCAAAAAGTCTAAATTTATTATATCCAAAAAAAAATGTGAGCGAAGAATAGCAGTTTTTATCATATAAGCTCAATTTGTCCAATTTTTCCTGCACAGCGATTGAAATTTAGCTTTATTTTGTTCTTATTTTGTTTCAATAAGGATTCAAAGTTTTATATTTAACAGAAAAATAGTTTAAGGTTAGACCAAAACGGTAAACCACAAAAAGAAAGTAAATGAATGTTATAAATAGTCAAAATTATGATATCAATGAGGTCTCTGTCATAGCGATTGATTACTTTGCCGTCTGTTGTCACAGTTGCATCGGTTGTCGCAGTTGCCGGTAATAGGGTGTGATCATTAAGGCATTTTTGAATCAATCTTGCATGGATGATGCATCAATTGATGGACACTCTCAAACTTGAGCAATACGCTCGAATGTTTAAGCCTCCTCCACTCCCACGGTTCCGAGGCCTATTGCTTTTTTTTTTAGCTTTCAAACAGAGATACATGTACAAATGTACATGCATTCATTTGTATAAAGTAAACAGTTCTCCAGGTTCAGGTACCCCAAAGAGGGGAGGGTGGGATCACAATCGGTATTACAAGAGGGATGCTAAAGAACAGTATGGAAAAAGTTACTCGGGTGAGCGATATCATAGGCCCATGGGCCTCTTGTTTTTCTTTTTATTCCTCTTATAAAGTTTAAATTTTCTGGGAAAAAGAATTTCTCACCTATAACCGACCCAATAATGTGTTTTACTCTCAGTCGGGAGTGGGCAAGCAAACTAGTCTAAAGATATAGCCTCAATGTAGTTGATTAGTTTAATTGTGTGTTAAGTCATCTTCGCTAGCCGAGCGTTTCCGATCCGAAATCTACTGAGTCTCTGTGATATAGAGTAGATTTCGGATCGGAAACCCTTAGTTATAGCGAAGATGGTATGTAATATAAAACCCGAGATTAATTCAGGGTAGATCATTCATTTATTCTCTCAAAAAAACCATATACATGACAGGCACGTAGCATCGTTTTTGAAAGGGGGGGGAACCAGAGAAATGTTTTTTACTTACCTATGGTTACCTGTAAAAGTTGAGAAGCAAAAAAAAAATTCCACAAATCCTATTTCGTTGGGGCGGGGGGGGGGGGGGGGGGGTTAGTAGCCAACGTCCTTTCACTTCCAATTTCTTTGCATACAATAGTACATTTCCTTGATATCACTATACTGTGGTAAGAAGTGGGGGGCCATCCAACCTTTCAATGGACATTTTCAAAGGTAAAGGTAATGTTGGGGAGGGGGGGAAGTGGGGTCCCCCCCCCCCCCCCCCCCGTTGCTACGTGCCTGCATGGTACAAGAGGTACATATATACATATTTACAATAATTATGGCCGAGCAGAAATTACAGGAGGACAGACAGTGTCAAAATTTTTTGTGATAAATATACACAATTTTCGTAAAAATGCTGGATCTGTACTTGTCATCAAATTACAGAATTTTATTATATTTGGATGTACATTGTATTTCTGCAACAAAAAATCTTTTCGGGTACTATATAATGCAATTACATTCCAGCAAATAATGAAATTCGTCTCCTATCTGATTATTATTACATAAATTGCACACTCTTTCATTTCTTTCAATATTATTCCATCTACCCATCTCTATTGGAAGACGATGGTTACTTGTTCTGAATTTTGAGAAGATATTTCTAAATTTTCTTGGTAAAATAGTTAAGTATTTTTCACATTCAAACTTTGTTTTAAAAATTCTATATGTAATACCTTTCATGGAATTATTCATATCACTATACCATTTCTGTAAATACTGGTCTTTGAGCTTTTGGTTTACTGCGGTTAAAAATATATAAAATTGTTGAACATGTATGTAAACAACCATAAAAATCAAACAAAAGAAAAATTGAAAAAAATAAAATCCACAAATCCGAAATGATACTGGAAAATAATAAACTCTGGGCCAAAAAAAAAAAAAAAAAAAAAAAAAAAAAAAAAAAGGAAAAAATGTATATACACCTGCTGAGGAACTATATGAATTTTTTAAAGATTTAAAATAAAGAAAAAGATAATGTTAATTTTAAAAAAAAAGAACGATTTTTATTATTTTATTTATCATGAGGATATCATTTTTAGAGTTTCATTGGGATATGATATGAAGTCGGTCACGTGATCAAATTCTATAACGCCCGAAGGGCGTTATATCTGTATATAACTTCTGGTAATGTATGCTGACTTTTTGTGTAAGAATATTTCTTTGGTATTATGAGTTTATATTCAGAAATTTTTATATAAAATTATCAGTGAGATAGGTAAACTGTGGAGTCTCTGTACATATACCTTGCGTATGTCCTAAATAACTTTTATGTTCGGAGACACAATACACTGAGATACAAGCCATTCATAACTAGTCCATCTTTTAAATATTGTTTGGTTGCGCTCTTCCGACCGACTGACTAAAAATGGCTCGACTCAAAACTTTTTGTTTTTAATTCCTGGACACGATATATATTTTTTTCATTTTTATTACTCTAGCTTATTCCGTCAACAAATATTTTGAAATTATCTGGAACAAAAGATTTTCTCACCTACCTTCCGACCCAATAATTTTACCCTGAGTCGGAAAAGGGCAAGCAAACATTCTTTTAATGGTGGCCTTATGTATTTATTTTTTTAGATGATTAAATCTCAATAGGTCGGGATCGAAATGCAGACCGTTAAAAAAAATGGCTGACGATGTGGATGTAGACAGGCATGATAGTTTATACGTTTTGATATTAACCACAGACTGATTTATTTAGTGATGAAATCATAAGTAACAATATATGAACTTAAGGATAATTGTTTAAAACCTTTAAGACTTCGAAAATCCTATTTTAAAACACATAAATGTCATGTAATGTTAGTGAATCAACATGTTATAAAACCGTTACCAGCTGCGTTACACAGACTTACTGTAAAGCTGCTAAGTGCTATCAGTACCTTATCATTAGATTGGTAGAAATTATATTTATTTTGTGGATGTTTCATTTTTTCATTATGGTATATTGATTACTATTTTACTTTGACAGTGGCATTATTGAGGAACTAGAAATTCTGAAGTCTATATATATCGAGGAGCTGAGTTTGAAAACGACTGATAGGTAATAAAACAGAAACTCATTTTAGCAATTTGAATTACCAAAGGTACATTCTTTATGTTTAGTTTTTCACTGATGAAGATGAATGGACAAAAGAGGAAATTTGTCCGTATGAATTTATTTACTATGTTAATGGTGCGACCGTTAGAACAAGCGCAGATACTTATTAAGTTTTAATTTTGATCAGTTTGCTTTGTAAAGATCTGGCCCTGGAGCCATAAAACTTAGATGAGCTCACTTTTGATCTCAATCTCACTTTTCTACTATTAAATCCATTGATAAAAGTGAAACTGAGATCAAAATTAAGCTCCTCTAAGTTTTATGGCCCCAGAGCCTGATGTCACACGACATTGTATGTATGTAACATTCCTAAAGAAAATCAAGGGCAGGTAGGTTAGAATTTTTTGGAGGAGCTTATGAATAAAGGTGCCAAACATCCCTGTACTGAGTTAACCATGTGTTGTTTTCACAGTGGACACTGAACATTGCTGCCTAGTGGCAGAAAACGAACTCTCAATTTAAGCTACAGTTAATTTTTTTTAATGTATGGAATTGGCTGATTCATGATCAAATGCAGATTGGCAGAAAAACACCTGGGTGTAATTTGGGTCAATCGGGTCACAGCTAGGAAACAAGCATAATTTTTTTTAGGCCTTACCAAATTTAAGTCTGATTGGTGCAAATTTTTATCAAAATCATTTAATTTACTGTTTATCTGCTTTATATTAAAAGTGTTTAGACTCTGAATTAAAATCAAGGCAAGTTTTTATTATTTATTCTCGGTTCTTCTTCTTACCAGTAGAATGTAGTTTGCAGCAAAATGCATTTCGCTAAGGGTCATGGGACCACAGGTAACTGCAGATAAAAATTTGTTTGGAATTTGGATCAATGCGCAAATTCTGAATTTCCTCTTTGCCAAGGTGTTGTTTAATAAACTCACACTAATTACTTATAATTTGATAAAAAAATGCATGTAAAGTGTTATTATTTTGTAAATTTTGGATTTATTTGCAAAAATACAAAATTTACTATTTTTTTCTAAAGTATTGGTGTTTATTGTAATCAGATGATTAATTTTTTTTTAGTGGCTGGCCAGAAATAATCAGCCTTCAGTTGCATCCTTCCACAGGAGATGAAGTGGAAAAGAAATATGTCTGTATCACACTTGTGTTACAACCAACTCAAAGGGTAAGTTTCGTTAGTTTACAGTCAGAAATATGTCTGTATCACACTATAGTGTTACAACCAACTTATAGGGTAAGTTTACAATCAGTTGTTTATATTACCATAATGTTGCAGACAAGTCGTATAGGGTGGGATATTTTCCACAAAAAAAAAAAATCATTGCATTGTACATGTGTGAATTTTGTGTTGCTTTTACAACTCTGCTGTCAAGATTATGTAATAAAAAAAGAAAAACTCAATATTGCGCATTGTATATATACTTTCAAAAGATTGGATTTTTGAGAGTCATATTTTGGTTCAAAACTCTGTGTCTGATGTGTCTGATGTACCATTGAAGTTATATGTGGGCCAATGGCAAATTTCTCATAGAATACAAATCTGGAATGGACAACAGATTTTAGCTAAAAAAAATGTACCATTGAAGTTATATGTGAGTCAATTTTCTCCTAAATAATCTGAAAAATACAGCAGGGGCAGGGTATATGATAGAGACTGTTTTTCACTCTTTGTGCCAATAAGAGTATATTAGTTTGTGTCTAACCTGTATATTTTTTTTAATACCTTATATTGATTCTTTATATATTAATATTGAAATTCAAAACCATCCCTTTTGTTTAAGATATAAATGTCACACTTTTCAGTTCTGTGTGTCTGAGTTTCTAACAGCTGTTTATTTTCTGATTAACAGTATCCTCATGAGATTCCCAAAATTGAGATCAAGAATCCTCGTGGGGTCGGAGAGGAAGAGGTCAATAGGTCAGTAGGTTGCACATGTTGCTTTGAAGGTCATGTAAAGTCATATTGCAAATGATATAATCAAGTTAAAATATAAAAAAATCTTCCAAAATGATTTACTTGGTAGTAAAAAACAAAATTGATTTCCTTTAAAGGAGATATATTCTCTCTTAATGAATTAGACATCTTAATTGATATATATTTGACAATGAAGTCTAGGTTTTCCCCCATTGTGCTCTAGGTTGAAGTCTTCCTTGATGACCTTAGCCACAGAACTTCAGGGTGGTCCAATGTTGTACGACTTGATTGAGGTAAGTCATCAGGAAGTTTGGTGTTGATAATTCTGTTAGCAACATGACACATGCCCACAGTAGGCATGAAAATAATGATGAAATATATACAGTGAAAATTGTTTAATCCAACATGCATCACAGAGCAACTTTGTATCGGAGCAGACAGGTTTTCAAATAGAACAGTGTAAAAAAAAAAATAAAGGAAAATACCAGTAGTAGCATAAAATCAAAGGTCGGGGTTCACAGTAAACAGATTGCACAGATTCTGAATTAGAGAGTTTTCACCATAAATTTGAAGGAAATGGAATGTTATTACTTTGACATTACGGTGAATATTACGAAAACTTTATTTTCGCATAATTTCATGTAATTCTTACAGATATTTGTGATTTGGTGATCTACAATACTTATGTTTTCCAGTTGGCCAAGGATAGCCTGACAGAAGGAAACATTCCCCATTGTCCGTGCACTATCTGCTATGAACATTTTCACGAGGGGGATGAATTCACGAAGACCACCTGTTACCATTACTTTCACTGCCAGTGTTTGTCTCGCTACATCAAGCATGTGCTGGAAACCATCCAACAAGAGAACCAGTCAAAGCCCACTCATCACGTAGGAGATGATGACAGCCAAACAAAGGTCTGTGTAGAAACCGGCAGTCTGTTCAGCTTTTGTTAACGGTTTACTTTTTCATCTCTAGTGACAGGAGTAAACTGTGAAGCTCACTCATCTGTAAAACCCGTTAATGAAAAATGGAAATGAACATATTGGATTAAAGTTGTTTGATAGAAAATTAAAAAAAAAATATACGCTATAATTAAAACTTAGCAAGTGTTTCTTTGAATACAAGTAGTAAGGCTATCTGAATGTAATTCTCTGGTTGTTAGGCCAATTTTCTCCAAAATAGATTCGAGAGGGAGGCATTTTATATATCATTTTCTTGGCAATAAAGTAGATGAGGGAGATATTTTTTTTTATTTTAATTTTCAAATTTTCTTTAAAATAAAGATAATTATTTTTATTCTTAGATATACTTTCCATATAAGATCAAAAGGTTTGCTTTATCCATTGCTTATCAGCTTGTGAACATCATAGGCAATGTCTTTGAATGTATTTTCAAACGAAGTAGTCAAAATCTCTTTGCAAATGGCTACCGGAAGTGATACTTGAGTACTAAACTGTGAAAAAATTAAATGAGGACAGAATTTTTTTTCCTGATTGCTCTACACAATACCAACTTTTTATTAAAAATACAATAAAATTAGCAATGCAGCTACCTCAAAACGGATGCATGCGGGCCTGAGAACCAGAATTTCAATTTTACATAGCCTAATCCAAAAGTCTATCTATAATATTACTTTTCTAAAGCATTGATTCAGGAACTTTATTTCTTTCCTTTGTAAGAGACCTCCAACATGAATATCTTTTGTAGGTTCCGTGCCCCGTGTGTCGTGAGGAGATTGAATGTAACAGTGACCTGCTGACAAGGGAGGTAACTCCTGAGGACCAGACGCAGTCCTTTGTCCTGACTGAGGAAATGAGGAGATGGCAGGAGGAGATGAGAAGGCTCCTCCACAGACAGAGAGAGAAGGGCGGGGTCATAAATGTGGAGGAGGAGAAAAACAGATTCCTCATCACAGAGGTAAAAAAAAATTATATATAGCAGTTCCTTATCACAGAGGTAAAAAAAATTATATATAGCAGTACAGTATTGATAGAGAGAGAAAGAGAGGGAGAGAGAAGGGTGGGGTCGTAAATTTTGAGGAAAAGAAAAACAGATTCCTCATCAAAGAGGTAAGTAAATATATAGCAGTCCTCTACTGATAGAAAGAAAGAAAGAGACAGAAAAAGAAGGGGATAATCCTCACAGACAAAAAGAGAAGGGTGGGGTCATACTGAAAATTTATCAACAGTAAAAATTTCCAGATTTGTGGTATTTTTAGTTTTCCTCAAAATCTTACAGCAAGACTGCAGGTCTGTGTGGAAATTGAAAGAGGTGCAAATAAATTTTGTTTTCCTTTATGTCAGTGGTAAGAAATATTCAATGTTTTTTATCTGCATTTTGCTGAAAATAATATATTTATTATATACCCCCTTTCTAGCTAAATATAGCAGAATAAAATAGAGATCAATTGTATAATATTTATCCATAAAACAAAGCATAATAACAAGGGACTTTTTAACGCGCAAGAAAAATAACATCACTCAGTTTCAGAGAGTGGTGATACGGATTCAGAAAACCACAGTGTGGTGACCCGGAAAATCAGATCAAACTCTGCAAAATTAACAGTAACAAAAACAAGGAAATTGATGGGTATATAATAATTTGTTTTCCTTTTAGTCAGTGGTAAGAAATATTAAATGTTTTTTATCTGCTTTTTGCTGAAAATAAAATTTTTGTTCTCCTTAGGATGATGTGGTAGAAATAAGCAACACTTCCAGCAAGGGTCGGGGGAGAGAGTCCCCAATCACAAAAGACACCGGAATCGGAAGCGCCCCTAGCAAGGGTCGAGGGAGAGAGTCCCAGGCCACAAAAGACGAAGGAATCAGAAACAAGCCTAGCAAGGGTCGGGGAAGAGAATTAGTGACAAAAGTCACAGAAAGACCTGCAAAATGCAAAGACCAGGGTAAATCAAAGGTAACTGTGATATTTGTAATTCTTATTCGGGCCAATGCTCTGATCGGCAGTATGACTTTTAGGGTCTGTGTTTCTATACTTTCCTAGCAGTCACTGAGAGAGACCAGTTTTAGAGCCAGAGTCCTTGCTGAGCAGATTCAGAAGCTGGAGAAGAGAAATGAGGAAAGACATACAGGATTCTCGGAGGAGTTTGA
Source organism: Saccostrea cuccullata (assembly GCF_032062105.1). NCBI lineage: Eukaryota > Metazoa > Mollusca > Bivalvia > Ostreida > Ostreidae > Saccostrea > Saccostrea cuccullata. The sequence continues at coordinate 130,516 of NW_026925038.1, forward strand.
GGTACGAAAGAGTCATAGCAGTGCTTCTAGTTCTTTTAAATTTTTTCGTTATAATAGAAAAGAAAGATTAAAAAATTCATAGATTAAATTTGTTTTCCTAAACAGATTTACGAATTGAAATGATCACCCAGGGAATGAATGTTAATAATCTGACTCTAATAGTCTGGTGTCTTACATGGTCATATGGTGCACATTTAAAATCATGTACATTAGGAATATAAAAATATTGGAGAGGTTCAAAAAAAAAATTTCAAACTGCATATATACTGGTTTCTGGCTTCTCACTGAATACTAGTAATTTACTCACAGCATATAAAACCTTTCATATTTTTTAATCTTTAAGACTTTACACCCTGACTGATAGCTATTACACATAGGTAAAGATGGCAGAAGATTTAGACTGTTGAAACAAATCATTATAAATTTTCTCTATTCCTACAGGCCTTGAATCGGATGATGACTTCAGGAGGAAGCAAAAGGGAGGGACAGAGACCAGAAAATCATCATAAAAACAGAATCAAACACTTAGTGCCTTGTGAGTTCTCTAATTTAATCCTGGATTAATTGATTTTGTGAAAGTTCTCCTGGAAACATGTTCTTAATTGAATGTATAGATCATACATGTTAACTCTATCAAATTTAGGCGGGAGTATAACAATTCTATCCAGTGTTGATCTCCCGCCTACCGATTTAATTTTGTAAATCAATATTTCCCTATTTTATATAATTTTATATTCTAAAGTATTTTTGGTTCGCTTGGGTATCCATTTTTGAAGCCACTCTATATAAATCTGAGATATCTGCGTGATTTACTTGGAAGCATACAAACGCTTTTTTTGTAACTATGTGTACATAGATTTCAAGCACGAATTTGACAACGACAACAGCACAAGATTACCAGTGATTACATTGGTTACGATAAATTTAGTTAACATCACTGCCATGAAAAAGGAAATACAGCTTTTAAGAATTAGGTTAAAACGTTTGACATTGTGCCAGCTACATACAGGTAGGTTATAATTTTATCAATAAAGTCAATAGAGATCACTCGATTGACCTACATCTGTGCACAGTCTACATTCGTTTTCAATCATCGGGGAACATCTGTGCCAGCTACATTATATAATTAAAGATAGGAACTTGTTTTACATACAGGTAGGTTATAATTAAACCATGTCATCATCTGTTTTTGAACAACTGAATGAACATGTGCCAGAACATTCAGGTAGGTTATAATCAGGGTCAAAGATACATCTTGCCAGCTAAAAGGCTAAGTTAAAACAGACAATCTGTGCCAGCAAGATACAGGTAGCATGAAAATTATTTGAATTTGTACAATTTATGTCAAACTTAAGGTGTTTCTGTCTTCTTCTTTGCAGTTGATATTATTGATTAATTATTGTAGGTTTCATTTAAGGCTATATACATGTATATTACATGATATAATATCGATAACCCAAGCGCAAAACAACGCGTGCGCAATGCTATCGCTTTTGAGGTCTGAATCTCCCTATTTTTCATCACAATAGGTTAACATGTATGGTATACATTTGTGCCAGTACATACAGGTAATTATAATTATCAGGGCTGTACTAACATCTGTGCCAGCTACATACAGGTAGGTTATAATTACAGGGTCTGACTACATCTGTGCCAGCTACATACAGGTAGGTTATAATTAAAGGGTCTGACTACATCTGTGCCAGCTACATACAGGTAGGTTATAATTAAAGGGTCTGACTACATCTGTGCCAGCTACATACAGGTAGGTTATAATTACAGGGTCTGACTACATCTGTGCCAGCTACATACAGGTAGGTTATAATTACATTGATTGTGCCAGGGTCTGACTATCTGTGCCATCTGTGATACCCATACAGTTTATAATTAATGACATGTTGTGCCAGCTTTATGATTACAGGGTCTGACTACATTTGTGCCAGCTACATACAGGTAGGTTATAATTACAGGGTCTGACTACATCTGTGCCAGCTACATACAGGTAGGTTATAATTACAGGGTCTGACTACATCTGTGCCAGCTACATACAGGTAGGTTATAATTACAGGGTCTGACTACATCTGTGCTAGCTAGATACAGGTAGGTTATAATTACAGGGTCTGACTACATCTGTGCCAGCTACATATAGGTAGGTTATAATTACAGGGTCTGACTACATCTGTGCCAGCTACATACAGGTAGGTTATAATTACAGGGTCTGACTACATCTGTGCCAGCTACATACAGGTAGGTTATAATTACAGGGTCTGACTACATCTGTGCCAGCTACATACAGGTAGGTTATAATTACAGGGTCTGACTACATCTGTGCCAGCTACATACAGGTAGGTTATAATTACAGGGTCTGACTACATCTGTGCCAGCTACATACAGGTAGGTTATAATTACAGGGTCTGACTACATCTGTGCCAGCTACATACAGGTAGGTTACAGAGTTTGTCTTCACACGGCTATTTATGCACAGTGTTTATTGATATGCTATTTAAACAGTATGTTATTGTGTAGTTACTTTGAAAAAAGTATGACATTGTCATATTTGTTAAATCAGGAATTCTCTTCAAGCCTGAAATTAACTATGTCTACCAAATATTATTTCATTTCTAAGTGCCAGATACTAGGTTATAATTTCTTACTTTTTTTCAAGCAGAATTTTTTTTAACGTTTCCAAATAATTTATTCTACCAATAAGACTCTAATAAACTTATTGTCTTAGAATCTTTAATTACTGAGTATCAAAAACTGCTAACATTGGTGGTTATGGTAACAGATAAATGTAAAGTTCTTGATGAGGAATAACTAATCTCTACTGTAGGTGGTCAGTGAGGGTGATAGGCTGGACAGGGGGCGTGTCATCACTACCCAGGGGTGTCTCCCTGAGACCATGGGGGACTTCTGGAGAATGGTCTGGCAAGAAAAGTCACAAGTCATCGTCATGGCAACCAAGGAACAGGAAGATAACAGGGTAACTAGAAAACAATGCTTTTATTACTAAAACTAGAGGTACTGTGAGCAATGAGCTCACTAAATGATGCCCTCTCCCCCCACCTCACACATGATTAAAATTGCAAGAAAATAGTTATCACACCTCTTGTGTTCTCCTACTCTGCTCTGATTCCATACTTTCAAAATATGTCAACAGATAACCATGACGTCATCATTAGAATTTAATGTTTACCGATCCTGCATATATTTAGCAAGTAATGTACATGTATAATTATAAATACATAAGAGTTATCTAGCTTAAACCCTTGTATTTTCATTCAAAGGGCGACAAAACAGTTGTAACCCTGCATGCTGGCTTGCTCTTTTTCATTGTTATCTGAAGGGTGACAACAGTTGTCACCCTGCACGTGAGGGAGACATCATGAATTGTCACACCTCACGTGACATGCTCTAAACCAGTCAGATTGACTGTATAATTTTGAAGGATAATAATAATGATTATGTCTGTTGTAACATTACTGTTTTTAGGTCAAAGAAAAATCATATTCCCCGAGGGCTTCGCCCAGGAATATGATAAAGAAAAAGTTCATGGAGGGAAAAAACTACATTCATGCAATGAATTGTTTATTATACCGAAACAAGCAAAACCTTTGAAATAAACATAAACTTTCAAATTCAGCACCTCTCTCAAATTCATTTTCATTTTTTACGTAAAGTTACTATAAAACCCTTTGTTCAACACATTATCATCAGTTTTGTGACGTAAACCAGGCTATTGTGACGTTTACTTCTCTCGGGAGTTTTCGTTCAACGAACAGGAACTATATTGCGGGAAAATACACTAGGTGTTCCGAAGAGGTGGAATATGATGAAAAGCATGCCGACGGCCGGGAAATATGAAGTTTTACGGCCCGATCACGTGATATTTTGTCTGTTGTGACATTACTGTTTTTAGGTCAAAGTCGCATGTTATTGGTGTGATGCAGGGAAAGAAAAAGTTGTGGAGGGAAAAAACTACAAGTTCTTTATCAAGGGTAAAGCCGTCACTACACATAAAGACTACACCCTCAGGGAGATGGTGGTGTCCAAGTGTTCAACCGCAGACGCAGTGAGTTGTCCGTAAAAATACAGATATGCTCTATAGTTCTTTCTTAAGAGAATAGAAGATGTAGCAATCTGCTTTGCCCTATAGATAGAGGGGACCAGGTTAGTGTACCAGTTTAATTACATGGTGTGGCCAGATTTTGGAGTACCCAGAAACCCCAGCAGTATCATCCACTTCCTGGAAACGGTTAACATCAAACAAGAGGAACTATCAGAAGCTGGTCCTATGATCATCCATTGTAGGTCAGTGTAGAAATCATCCAGTCAATGAAGAAATCAGATAGAATATATGTTGGGTCCCTGAAAAATCAATCAATCAGCTGTAGGGTATGAAACATTTCGTTCTTTTATTATCAGAGTAAACAATGGAAGTCATTTTACAGTGAAGTTCTTCTCTACAATACTGATGGAAAAGTTAGAATGTCTATTTATAATAAAGTTTATTCTTGTCTACTCTGATGATTTATTACTCAGATTTGATGGGAATGCTTGTGAATTGATTTGATTTTCTTTGCAGTGCTGGTATTGGCCGGACAGGGACTCTTGTTGTCATAGAAACACTTATTTGGCAAATTAAACAACAAGGTAAGAAGAAGTTAATAAAGGAAAAAAACATTTATTATTTCCTTGGCCTTGTGTGGTGACTACTGTTTTAGTTGATTGTGTATAATCGTTCATCACGATATCCTTGTAGGTTTAGACTGTAACCTTGACATTCAGAAGTCTGTTCTCAAGATCAGATCCCAGAGACCTGGAATGGTACAGACGGAGTCCCAGTATAAGTTTATTTACAGAGCTGTTCTGTGTTACCTGCAGTCTCAGCCAGGATACACGCCTGAGCAGGTGAGAAAATAATAAATTTTGTGTCTCAGGTGAGACATTGACTGTTTCTTAAAATTTTCTGTCACCAATGTTTTTTTGTTTCTCACTTTAGATCAAAAGAAATTTTGATTGATTGTATTTGAATACAATTGAAAATTTGTCTCTGTAATACATTGTATATATACATGTATCGACATAAATGTCAATGATCTAATCATTTTCTGATGTAAATTTAATTTGCTTTCAAAGAATTTGTTCATTTTCTTTTTATTTTATCCAGTCCAGTAAAGAGGCATCTCCCAAATCAAGCACAAACTTATGTGACACTGAAAAGCCACAGAATGAGAAGTTCTTACGAAGGGAGCCGAGAGGTCGGGGTCGGGGTAAACAGTTTGGCTGGAGTGATAACAGAGTGGACAAAAATAGGAACGACAAGGATACAGAAAACTCTCATCAGCAAAAACAGGAGGATAAAGTCGTTAAACACTCAGCTGACTTCAACCATTCAGAAACTTTAGATAAGGAAGATATACCAGTGAAGGATCTATCTGTACAAAATCAGGAGAGGAAGGGATTTGGTAGACCCCAGTCATCAAAAGTGATGGAGAAAAACGGAGCAGAGCAAAACCACACAGAGAAAATAAAACTAGAGGAACAGATTTCATCTTCTAAAAAGGCACAGGATGGCCATGATGACTCTAGAGTGGAGAAAATTCAGGAGAGGAAACCAAAACAAGGGTTTGGGAGACCCAGATCAGGACAACAAGGAAGGTATGATAAAAGTCACAGACAGACAAACAGGCAGGATTCATCAAAAGATGAGTCAAGTTATGACCAGGAAGGTCATGATGAGGAAGATAATGATTTGAAGGGGTCGGATAAACAGATGGGAAATAGGAAAGGATTTGGAAAGCCACCAGTAATGGAGAGAAGTGAGGATGTTAAAGAAAGAGATGAGAAATCAGTAAGAAAGGACTATACAAGGAGAGGATTCGGAAAGCCTTCAAAAGATTCAAACAGAGGCGATGGAAGGAAGGACAAAAATAAAACCTGGGAGGACAGGGAACAAGAAAGACCAAGGTCCAGTGGTGGCCAGAGAGAATATTGCAGGAATAGTCCTAGAGAGAAGGAACAGCTACAAGGCTCAGCTAACACACAGAAAGAATACCGCAGAAATAGTCCTAGAGAGAAAGGTTCAGCTAAAACCCAAAGACCTTCAGGTGGTTCCAGGGACAGAGGAAAAACAGCAAACCAGGAGGGCAGGACTAAAGTTAAATCTGATAATGAACTTATAGAAACAGAAGCTAGTGAAGGAAAATCTGACAGAGATTTAAAGGAAAACTTCTCAGAGGCAGGTGGAAACCAAAAACAACAACCAGAGAAGAAATTAAGTAAACCACCAGGTTTTAATATAAGTGAGGCTGATACTGACCCAAAACGACAACCCCCTGAGAAATTGAGGACACCCCCAAGTTTTAATCTCAGTGGGCCCCCTTCATTTAGACCCCCTCCAGGATTTTCCAAATGTAGCTGATACTAGCTTTAATTAGGTTTTGATAATTGATGTAAAACTGTGATATTATTTATTTTAGCAATTTTCTTGGAAATGTTTCATATGATTTGTTGTAAGTGAATGTTTAATGAAGCTTTTGATCATGCAATAAAAATTTAGAGGCATTATATCAAAGTACACATTGAATCTGAGGGAAATATTAGGTAGGTGTACATTTTATTGAAGATTTTAATTGACGCAAGATAAGTCAACAGCTCTTTCAAAATATCTCATATATATATGGCATCATATACTGTGAAAGGTAAATATTTTAGATTTTCAAAGTTGATGGTCAACATTATGTGTTGGACCATAGCTAATAATTTTTGCTAAATGAAGTAACAGACTTCATGATTTTGGTCAAATGAACACACTTTTAAAATATTCTGTCCATTAGATGTAACTTGTACAGAAAAGCTCTTAAATGGAAAGAGTGAACATCCTTGATATTGTTTCCCAGAGTTTTATTGTTTACTCACCCATTTCAAAGGTTCAATTTGGCTGTTTTGATGGAGAGGTGCTGGTTGTCTATCGTTAGTCTGTCATTCATTCATTCATTCAAAGGGATAACTATAAGATAATCACATAAACCAAGCTAATTCAGACAATCTGTGTACCCCTCTTAAGGAAAAAGAAGAGCATATGCAGATCTCTGGGATTGAGGGCGGGGGTAACTTTAAAAAGGGCTGAGGAGGCCATAGGGAGTAATAGTCAAAAATTAAATAGCAAAAAACTCTGAAGTTTCTTCAGATATTGCCCCGAATCAGAAGTTTTACAATCAGACAGGATGTATGAATTTACAAGCATGGCCATTGGTTTCAAAATAAATAGGGGTCTTTCTTGGGTCCATAGGTAGTTGTGGTATAAGATTTAACTTGAAAAGATTAAAGGCTTCTCAGGGAAACAAAAATGTTCAAACAGACAGAATTATGACCTTGACCTTTAACATTTAAATCAATAGGGGGTCTTCCTTAGGTAATAGAGAGTTGTGAAAAATTCCTTTGCAAAAGCTTGAGATTTCACTCAGTTACATGCAGACAGACCGAAATTAATATCTTCCACTTACAGTGAAAGCAGGGGAACACCAAAATATTGTGTTGTCATTTAGAAATCATAAGAACCTCTGGACAAGGAATTAGAAAACTTTCATGAAAGCTTCCTTGTTTATTAGTTTCTTAATGTAAGCACAGCAGCAGGCCTATTATTAGTAAATATGAGAGATTCCTTATATAGTGCCAAATGGATAACAACAGGTGTCCTAATTTCTAACCATTCAAATCATTATAGACTGTGGAACATTGAAGAAATGAAGTAAAATGTATTAAAGATTATCAGGGGTATAGTTATCAGTCTAAGTGTTGAGTCCAACACAGATGACATCAGTGGGACAATCCATGACATCAGAGGGACAATCCAAAACAATGGAGGCAACACTGATGACAACAGAGGTACAATCCACTACAATGGAGGCAACACTGATGATATCAGAGGGACAATCCACTACAATGGAGGCAACACTGATGACATCAGAGGGACAATCCACTACAATGGAGGTAACACTGATGACATCAGAGGGACAGCACACTACAATGGAGGCAACACTGATGACATCAGAGGGACAATCTACTTCAATGGAGGCAACACTGATGACATCAGAGGGACAATCCACTACAATGGAGGTAGCACTGATCATATCAGAGGGACAATCCACTACAATTGAGGTAACACTGATGACATCAGAGGAACAACACACTACAATGTAGGTAACACTGATGACATCAGAGGGACAATCCACTACAATGGAGGCAACACTGGTGACATTAGAGAGACAAGCCACTACAATGGAGGCAACATTGATGACATCAGAGGGACAATACACTACAATGGAGGCAACACTGATGACATCAGAGGGACAATCCACATCAATGGAGGCAACACTGGTGACATTAGAGGGACAATACACCACAATGGAGGTGACACTGATGACATTGGAGGGACAATCCACTACAATGGAGGCAACACTGATGATATCAGAAGGATAATCCACTACAATGGAGGCAACACTGATGACATAAAGGGACAATCCACTACAATGGAGGCAACATTGATGACATCAGAGGGACAATACACTACAGTTGAGGCAACACTGATGACATCAGAGGGACAATCCACTACAATGGAGGCAACACTGATGACATCAGAGGGACAATCCACTACAATGGAGGCAACACTGATGACATCAGAGGGACATAACACTACAATGGAGGCAACGTTGATGACATCAGAGGGACAATACACTACAAATGAGGCAACACTGATGACATCAGAGGGACAATCCACTACAATGGAGGCAACACTGATGACATCAGAGGGACAATACATCAGAGGGACAATACACTTCAATGGAGGCAACACTGGTGACATAAGAGGGACAATACACTACAATGGAGGCAACACTCATGACATCAGAGGGACATAACACAGTACAATGGAGGCAACACTGACATGACATCAGAGGGACAATACACTACAATGGAGGCAACATTGATGACATCAGAGGGACAATCCACTACAATGGAGGCAACACTGATGACATCAGAGGGACAATACACTTCAATGGAGGCAACACTGGTGACATTAGAGGGACAATACACTACAATGGAGGCAACACTAATGACATCAGAGGGACATAACACTACAATGGAGGCAACACTGATGACATCAGAGGGTCATAACACTACAGTGGAGGCAACACTGATGACATCAGAGGGACATAACACTACAATGGAGGCAACACTAATGACATCAGAGGGACAAAACACTACAATGGAGGCAACATTAATGACATCAGAGGGACAATCCACTACAATGGAGGCAACACTAATGACATCAGAGGTAAAATCCACTACAAATGGAGGTAACACTGATGACATCAGAGGGACAATCCACTACAATGGAGGCAACACTGATGACATCAGAGGGACAATCCACTACAATGTAGGCAACACTGATGACATCAGAGGGAAAATACAGTACAATGGTGGCAACACTGATGACATCAGAGGGACAATACACTACAATGGAGGTGACACTGATGACATCAGAAAGACAATACACTACAATGGAGGTAACACTGATGACATCAGAGGGACAACACACTACAATGGAGGCAACACTGATGACATCAGAGGGACAATCCACTACAATGGAGGCAACACTGATGACATCAGAGGGACAATCCACTACAATGGTGGTAACACTGATGACATCAGAGGAACAACACACTACAATGTAGGTAACACTGATGATATCAGAGGGACTTTCCACTACAATGGAGGCAACACTGGTGACATTAGAGAGACAAGCCATTACAATGGAGGCAACGTTGATGACATCAGAGGGACAATACACTACAATGGAGGCAACACTGATGACATCAGAGGGACAATCCACATCAATGGAGGCAACACTGGTGACATTAGAGGGACAATACACTACAATGGAGGTGACACTGATGACATTGGAGGGACAATCCACTACAATGGAGGCAACATTGATGATATCAGAAGGATTATCCACTACAATGGAGGCAACACTGATGACATCAGAGGGACAATCCACTACAATGGAGGCAACATTGATGACATCAGAGGGACAATACACTACAGTTGAGGCAACACTGATGACATCAGAGGGACAATCCACTACAATGGAGGCAACACTGATGACATCAGAGGGACATAACACTACAATGGAGGCAACGTTGATGACATCAGAGGGACAATACACTACAATGGAGGCAACACTGATGACATCAGAGGGACAATCCACTACAATGGAGGCAACACTGATGACATCAGAGGGACAATACACTTCAATGGAGGCAACACTGGTGACATTAGAGGGATAATACACTACAATGGAGGCAACAATAATGACATCAGAGGGACATAACACTACAATGGAGGCAACACTGATGACATCAGAGGGTCATAACACTACAGTGGAGGCAACACTGATGACATCAGAGGGACAATCCACTACAATGGAGGCAACACTGATGACATCAGTGGGACAATACGCTACAATGGAGATAACACTGATGACATCAGAGGGACAACCCACTACAATGGAGGCAACACTAATGACATCAGAGGGACAATACACTACAATGGAGGCAACAATAATGACAACAGAGGGACAATACACGACAATGGAGGAAACACTGATGACATCAGAGGTAAAATCCACTACAATGGAAGCAATACTGATGACATCAGAAGGACAATCCACTATAAAGGAGGTAACACTGATGACATCAGAGGGACAATCCACTACAATGGAGGCAACACTGATGACATCAGAGGGACAATCCACTACAATGGAGGCAACACTGATGACATCAGAGGGACAACCCACTACAATGGAGGCAACACTAATGATATCAGAAGGATAATCCACTACAATGGAGGCAACACTGATGACATCAGAGGGACAATCCACTACAATGAAGGCAACACTGATGACATCAGATGACAATCCACTACAATGGAGGCAACACTGGTGACATTAGAGAGACAATCCACTACAATGGAGGGAAAACTGATGACGTCAGAGGGACAATCCACAACATTGGAGGCAATACTGATGACGTCAGAGGGACAATCCACTACAATGGAGGCAACACTGATGACATCAGAGGGACAATCCACTACAATAGAGGCAACACTGATGACATTAGAGGGACAAGCCACTACAATGGAGGCAACACTGATGACATCAGAGGGACAATCCACTACAATGGAGGCAACACTGGTGACATTAGAGAGACAATCCACTACAATGGAGGTAAAACTGATGACGTCAGAGGGACAATCCACAACATTGGAGGCAATACTGGTGACATTAGAGAGACAATCCACTACAATTGAGGGAAAACTGATGACGTCAGAGGGACAATCCACAACATTGGAGGAAATGCTGATGACGTCAGAGGGACAATCCACTACAATGGAGGCAACACTGATAACATCAGAGGGACAATCCACTACAATGGAGGCAACACTGATGACATCAGAGGGACAATACACTACAATGGAGGCAACATTGATGACATCAGAGGGACAATACAGTACAATGGAGGCAACACTGATGACATCAGAGGGACAATCCACTACAATGAAGGTAACAATAATGACATCAGAGGGACAACACACTACAATGGAGGCAACACTGATGACATCAGAGGGATAATACACTACAATGGAAGCAACACTGATGACATCAGAGGGACAACACACTACAATGGAGGCAACACTGATGACATCAGAGGGACAATCCACTACAATGGAGGTAACACTGATGACATCAGAGGGACAATCCAAGGTAACACTGAAGCCAACAAAGTCTCCCTCCAAGCAACAATCAATCTACATTGCCTGACACAGATAAGACCAAAACAAGGACCTGAAATTTTGCATTATTAACTTTTCCTAGAATTTTAGAATTTTATGATTTAAAGCCTTATATTATCAAAAATTGTAAAATGCAAGAACCCAATATACATAAACTAAAAATTAATAATTCATAGCTTATTTGAAATATCAACCTGTCTGTTACAGCTGTGTGCCAAAAGTGAAGATAATTTTATTTTTTTCTTTATATATTTCATTGAAAACAGTATTTTGTAAAATCGCTGGTATGACAACATTTCTTGAAAGATTTTATCAAAAATTTCTTGATATTCCAAGAAATTGTTGCAGTTAAAAAAAACAATAGTTTTTATCTGATAAGCATTGATATTTTTAAAATATTGTAATATAAGTGTGACATGAATTTTTAAGTCATATACTCACAATGAATTATAAAGTCAACATTGATTTTGAATTTTAGAACTGATGTTTAATGATGAACTATATTTTACTACATATTAAACGTGTAATGATCTTTCAAAGAAAGATATCTACACATTTTCTGGTTTAAGTACTGAAATAAATAATTAAATTGGACAAAAATTGACCATATACCTATGATTTTACAAAATGTTGTTTTCAATGAAATATATAGAGAAAAAATAAAATTATCTTCACTTTTGGCACGCTACTGTACATGAAACTTATGGAGATAAATAACAGTATTCAAGATCAAAAATCCATTAAACAATATACAAAAACACGGACCTCCAAAACATTGGGGATGGGATCAGGTGCCAAGAGTAAGCATTCACTGCCGACCGGTCACACCCGCCGTGTGCTCCTTGCATGATCGGGAAATAACGAAAAAATCCGTCATCAATTCAGTGTATAAATAATGGACTAACAATTAGTATGAAAAATGTCAGTCAAAATGTATATGTATATTTTCTACCAATATCAATAGGATGGTCTGTTCTCGAACCTTTTGCTTGACCCACGGTATTTTATACAGATATGACATTGTGATATACGTTTTATTTGTTTATGTACCTCATGTACGTATATCATTTACATGTACATGGTTTTGAGAGAATAAATTGCATGCAAGTCGAAAACATGCAAGTTTCTTAGTTAAGGTACAAAAATGATTGTAACATTGGAAATTATACTAGTACATCAAGGTTTTATTTTCTCTATTGCCTTGTCGTTTAGAAAACAATACAACCTATTTACAATGTAATTTGAAGAAAGAATATAAAATTTTATATCTCTTTAGGATTATGATATTTTCCCACGATTTTCCCCGTACACTCGGTGTACGTTGTTATATATACAAGTACTTGTTGTTGGATGTGAAGGACCTTTTGACAGCTTTTTTTCGTCAATTGACATAAAAATAATGACTGGTGCATGAAGTCAACTATTCTCCTGAGAGAAGTGGACAGGCTTTTGCCTACGTGGATGTAGGAGAAAGTCTGTCCACTTCTTTAATGAGAAAAGAAATCAAAAAGCAGTTCTGGCGTTCATGAAAGCTACTAGTTTAAACAAGCCAAGTTTCATAGGCATATGACCTACCTAGTTTGCATGGACACTTCTAAGTTATTGATGTTAATCCTTACATATTTATATTTTATTCAACTAAATGCTATATAATGTAGTTAAATATACGCATTTTGAGGAAAATAATTAAATTAATCATACGAAAACGGCTCTTTCAAACCTTTTTTTTAGACAACGAAACCACCCTTAGACTATCCGAGAAAATTTCGGAATCTGGAATTTTGTTTTTAAGCTATCAGCAACTAGAGGTACTGTGAGCAATGAACTCACTAAATGATACCCCCGCCTCCCATATGTATAAAATGGCAGTGTCCATGTTTTGCTATGAAACTCAAAATATGTTTCGGATCAAAAAGTAAAATAGTAGGTGCACAATGGCAATATGTAATAAAGATTCTGTGAAAGTTTCATCAAATTTCTTTCAGTAATATGAGAGATGATGCGGATAAGAGATGGGTACTCCAAAGCGTAACAGACGGACGGACGGGCGGATATACCTATTACTATATACCTTCCCGCTTTTCAAGCGGGGGATATAATAATGTATTCAGATTGCTTATACGCATAAAATTAATGTGAATCTCGCATCCATTGAATCTATAGCATCTTTCACATTCAGATGTTTTATGTTACCTGAGAGGGCATTTAATTCTCGTAGAACTTGACCCTTATGGTTAAAAATTTTTACAAAATTCCACTAGTACAACTATGCCATTGAATAAAACGTCGCATGATGTCTGCATTTTTTAACATTGCTGAAGTCAGCCAAAAATTGCAATTGAGTTCAGAAGAACGAGCAACTGCTATATGTTTATACCAACCGCTTGATAAGTGGGAGGGTATACTGTAATCGGTATGTCCGTCCGTCCTTCCGTCCGTCTGTTTGTTACGCTTTGGGGTACCCATCTTTTATCCGCAAGTCCGCTCATACCACTGAATGAAATTTGATGCTACTTTCAGAGAATCTGTATTACATTTTGCCATTGTGCACCTCCTATTTTACTTTTTGATCCGACACATATTCTGGGTCTCCACAACAAAACATGGACATTCCCATTTCATTCATATGGGAGGCGGGGGTATCATTTAGTGAGCTCATTGCTCACAGTACCTCTAGTTTATCGTTATCGAAGATTCGGGGGTATAGTTCTTTTGTTGTGGCCGTCGTCTGTCTGTCTAGCTGTCTGTCCGCAAAAACTTTAACCTTGCCCATAACGTTTGATTTAGTGGAGCTATGACTTTCATATTTGACATGTGTATTTCTTGATTGATTGATTGATTGATTGATTGTATACTGTTTAACGTCCCGCTCCAGAATATTTCACTGATATGAAGACGTCATCTTTGCCGGTGAAGGGCTGCAAATTTAGGCCTATGCTCGGCACTTACGGCCTTTGAGCAGGGAGGGAACTTTATCATGCCACACCTGCTGTGACAAGCGTCCGGGGCCTCGGTTTATACGGTCTCATCCGAAGGACCGCCCCATTTAGTCGCCTTTTACGACAAGCAAGGGGGTACTGAGGACCTATGCTAACCCGGATCCCCACGGGGATGTGTATTTCTTGTCACAGGAGTTTGACCCCTTTTTAATAACAATCCTTGATCATAACTTTTGAAGTGTTAAGGCTAGGGCTTTCATACTTCAACTATTTAATTCTTGATAAAAGACCTTTCATTGGATACCAACAATTTTGACCTTGACCTTGGAGTTTGATCTACTTAAAAAAAAAAATTAAGCCTGGCCATACCTTTTTGAACGAGTAGGACTAGGGCTTTCATATTTCACTTATAAATGTAATCCTTGTGATAAGACCTTTGTTTAGAAACCAACAACTATTGGCCCTCTGACCTTGACCCTAGAGTTTGACCTACCATTCAAAAACATTTCCATGGCTATAACAAATAAAGTGGTGCTAGGGCTTTCATATTTCACAACTGTAATTATTGTGAAAATACCTTCCTTTTGGGTACCAACATATTTAATTTGCTTTTAAGAAAAGTTCAATCTTTGCTACGTTACCATACGAGAGCATCAGTGTTTCAGAAATACATCTTGTCAGTCAAAAGCAGAAGGGTTTACAAAAAACTAAAAATTAACTCAGCACACTGTACGAGTATAGGTCGACTGAATTTCCTCGACAATACATTATATAGAAAATATACACTATCCTTGACCCAAGCGCTTATGGTAATATATGATAAGTCCTTCATTATCTGTTATAGATTTGTTCATTGTTATATATTATTTTAGAGTCATAGATATCTATGATTAGTTTAAGCATTATTTATTTATTTTGTCATTATCCATTATAAGTTCATCATTATCTATCATTGGTTTATCGTTATTTATCATGAGTTCACTTTTATCTATTATTCACTCATTGTTATAAATGATCAATTAATTCATTTATGATTCATACATAATAATTGTTATTTTATGATTTGTTCATTATCATGATAATTATCTATGATGATTGTTTTCAGTTCCCTGTTAATCTATACGTTCATTGATATTATTAATCAATTGATTGTTATTTAAATGTTCAGTTTATTATTATCTGTGATTTGTTCATCATTATCTAAGATTTGTTCATTATTTATTCATTATTGGTTTGTTCAATATTATCTATGATTTGTTCATTATTATCTTTGATTTGCTCATCATTATCTATAATTTGTTCTATATTATCTATTATTTGTTATTATCTATGATTTGTTATTATCTATGATTTGTTATTATCTATGATTTGTTCATTATTTTCTGTAGTCCATTATTTCATTGAATTGACTACGTATATTTTTCCGTTTTTTTCCCAATAAATGAAAAGTAGCACACGGCGGGTGTGATCGGTCGGCAGGGGATGCTCACTCCTCCATGGCATCTGATCCCACCTCTGATGTTTTAGAGGTCCATGTTGGGACCGCTCTTATTTTGTATTGTTCATGAGCTTTTGATCTTGAATACTGTTCGTTATCTCCATTTGTTTCACTGTAATTTTTCATTATTATCTATGATTCATTATGAGCTATGATTTGCTCAATATTATCTATGATTTCTTATTAATATATCTATGATTTATTCATCATTATCAATGATTTGTTTATCGTTTATTACTATCTATGATTTGGTAATTGTTATTTATCATTTGTTCATTATTTTCTCTGATTTGTTATTATCTATAATTTGTTATTTCTCACTATGATTTTATCATCGCTCAATATTATCTATGATTAGACTTTATATACAATATGTAAGGTCAGTTCGGAATGACTGACCCATGAAACGTCTTTGTGATCAAGGTTTATCAGCCTCTCGAATGAAAATTTCGAAATGAATTTTTGGGAAGTTTATCTATTTATTTTTTAACATAAACCGTTGACTTGTAGCTTGATTTCGTCGAGTACTGATATCGAAATTACAAAATGAACACAAGTAAGCATTGATACTAAATAGTGATACTGAACTCTGGGCTGATATTCCGATAACCCTTTAATACATGCTAGCCTTTAATCTAGATAAAAGTAAAACTACGCAGTAAGAAGTACGCAGATGATATTAAGTGTAATGAAACACTTCCTCATTGATGGTTTATCTGGGAAGATTTATACTCCAGTAATTACTTTGTTCTGTTTCCCTCTACATGTCTGTCGTGCTGTATCCAAGTAAAAATCTACAAATTAAGGACAAACATCAAATCACAATGCACATTATCAAAGCACTGGCCACTTCCCTTCCGAGTATACTTTGCCGTAAGCTTGATACTTTTAAAAGACTTTAAAGAACAAACGTGTTGTGAACAGCTAGGAAAACACGAGAGAAAACACCTCAATTTAAGAAGCTTTCATTTAAAACCTAAATTAAAAAAATTATATGGGTTTGTTTTGCAGTGATTTCCCTTTACTTTTTGTTTTTAAATAAGATATCTCCTGGCTGTCACTGTAAATATACATATATACGAGTATGTATTTACCAGTGAGTAAATTTGATATCTTTTTATCATTGTTAATTACTATCTAATTACTTATTTTGTACTGAAAAAAATTTCACAAATATACCGGTATTTAAAAACAAGATGTGTTTGTGAAACACTATGAGCCCGGTGGCAACAAAGTTCGAAAATGCTTTTTTTAGCATATAGGTCAAAGTCAAGGTCACACGGTGATCTTGGTGTCATTTAATAGAAGTCAATTAGTGGAGTATGCATACCAAATATAAAGTTTCTATCTCTTAGGGTTCAAAAGTTATGGCGAAAGTCCGAAAAAGCTATTTTTGGCATAAAGGTCACAGTCGAAGCCACAAGTTCGTTGACCTTGGTGTCATTTGAAAGAACTTAATTAGTGGAGTAAGCATACCAAATATGAAGTCCTTATCTATTTGATTCAAAGGTTATGGCGAAAGTTCGAAAAAGCTATTTTTAGTTTAAAGGCTACAGTCGAGGTCATAAGGTCATTGACTATTGTGTCATTTGAAAGAGCTTGATTAGTGAAGTATTCATACAAATATGAAGTCTATATCTCTCACGGTTCAAATGTTATGGCGAAGATTAAAGTTAAAAACAGACAGACAAACAAACAGACAGACAGGACATAAACAATATACACCCTGGATCTACCGATCCAGGCGCATGAAAATACCAGCAGCAAAGTGGATGTTTTTAACTGACTACGGTAGATGTGGGCTAACTAACAACTAAATATATAACTAGCTTCAGCATTTGAATCTTTTCTATCGCCAACATTTCTTATTTATGTACATGTACTTACTTAGTAATATTCCACTATCGTCTGAATATGGTGCTTACGTCTCCTAATTTATACTTAAAACATGCTCTTATCTCGGTAATGATCAATTTTCAAAGCGAGGGAGGGTACTGACAAATAAGATTATGTGACAAGGATTTCCTCGTTTGAAGTCATGATTCCGTAAATTCGGACTATGGTCGTTATACTAAACTTGTTTACAAATATAACCTAAAATTGTTTTCGCGGACATGTATCATACGTTAGTCCTTTGATTTTTTTATTAGCTCACCTGAGCTGAAAGTTCAAGTGAGCTTTTCTGATCACATTTTGTCCGGCGTCCGTCTGTCTGTCCGTCTGTCTAGCTGTCCGTCTGTCTGTAAACTTTTCACATTTTCGACTTCTTCTCAAGAACCGCTGGGCCAATTTCAACCAAACTTGCCACAAAGTATCCTTGGGTGAAGGGGATTCAATTTTGTTCAAATGAAGGGCCACGCCCTAATTCAAGGGGAGATAATTGGGAATAAATGAAAATTTGGTGGCATATTTTAAAATCTTCTTCTCAAGAACCACTGTGCCAGGAAAGATGAAACTTATGGAGAAACATCCTCAGGTAGTGTAGATTCAGGTTTGTTCAAATCATGACCCCCGGGGGTAGGACGGGGCCAAAATGGCCGACCAAAGTTTTACATGGAAATATATCGGAAATTTCTTTAAAAATCTTCTTCTCAAAAATGACAAAGCCATAATTCATCATATTTATATGTAAGCATGCTCAGGTAGTGTAGATTCAAGTTTGTTCAAATCATGAACCCCGGGGGTAGAGCGGGGCCAAAATGGCCGACCAAAGTTTTACATAGAAATATATAGGAAAATATTTTTAAAATCTTCTTCTCAAGAATGACAAAGCCATAATTCATCATATTTATATGGAAGCATGCTCAGGTAGTGTAGATTCAAATTTGTTCAAATCATGACCCCCGGGGGTAGGACGGGGCCAAAATGGCCGACCAAAGTTTTACATAGAAATATATAGGAAATTTCTTTAAAAATGTTTTTCTCAAGAATGACAAAGCCATAATTCATCATATTTATATCGAAGCATGCTCAGGTAGTGTAGATTCAAGTTTGTTCAAATCATGACCCCCGGGGGTAGGGCGGGGCCAAAATGGCCGACCAAAGTTTTACATAGAAATATACAGGAAAATTCTTTAAAACTCTTCTTCTCAAGAACGACAAAGCCATAATTCATCATATTTATATGGAAGCATGCTCAGGTAGTGTAGATACAAGTTTGTTAAAATCATGACCCCCTGGGGTAAGGTGGGGCCAAAATGGCCGATCAAAGTTTTACATAGGAGTATATAGGGAAAATCTTTCAAAATCTTCTTCTCAAGAACCACTGGGCCAGGAAAGATGAAACTCATGTGGAAGCATCCTCAGGTAGTGTAGATTCAAGTTTGTTCAAATCATGACCCCCGGGGGTAAGGTAGGGCCACAATGGCTGATCAAAGTTTTACATAGGAATTTATAGGAAAATCGTCTTCTCAAGTACTTCAAAGCAATGATTAGTGATAGAAAATGTTTTTAAAAAATCCTTTTATCAAGAACAGCAAAGTCATATGCTGTATGTTCACATTGGCGGATCCAGAGGGGGGTTCCGGGGGTTGGAACCCCCCCCCCTTTATTTTTTGCCAAGTGGAGAAAGAGAGAGAGAAAGAAGGGGGATAAAACGTTTCCCGAGAATAAGTATTTCTACGTCTAACTTAAATATATATTGAATAGGTAGATTCTCACACATTTAGGTTTTTCCATTCACCTTCACTATTACTTTTTATGAGTGAATGGTAGAAAATATTCTACTTATGTTTATATATCTTATATATGAAATGTAACATGCGAGGTTAAATTTGATATTAGATTCCCGCGATCTTAATTTGGCTGTGTTGGCTACACAAAGGTGCCATTTTTTTTAAACTAAATCTTACGAAGGAACTAAAATTTAATTCAATGTTTTATACCCAACCCAAAAAAGGATTTTCAAATTCTTTAAGAAAATTCATTCTACTCTCCGGAAATGCTGCAAATCCATTCAATTATAAGGATTCAGTAGTTTTTTAAATGTGTTGATTTTTTTTATACGGACTGGGGGTACCTTTCCAAAGAAAAAAGGACGTAGAACAAAGATATTATTTTCCACAATCTTATATTTTTCCATACATGTGTGTGTGAATCTTTGTCTGAGAGTGTGTAAGGGGGGGGGGGGTTTAGAGGGACACAACCCTGGAACCCCCCCCCCTTTCAAAAATTGCTGGATCCGCCCCTGTGTTCATATGAAGGCATTCAAAAGTAGTATTAAATTCAAGCCCCCCCCCCCCCTCCTTTCAGTAAACTTTTCAGTTCTGATCTGATTTGTGTTTTTTTCCTAGCCGATTTGTTCAGGTGAGCGATGTGGCCCTTGGGCCTCTTGTTCAAAATTGAACACGGAATTTTCAAAGTTCTACACCATCGATTTCAACGGTCCACGGCGAGTGTGACAGGTCAACAGAAGATGCTTACTCCTTCTTGGCTGCTGACCCTACCTCTGGAATTTTCTGGGGTCCTGTTCTTCATTCGTCACATAAATTGTAGACAATAAAACAAAATTTTAAGTTAATGTTTAGATATTCTTAGTTACAATTTCTTGTACGATATTTTACCGGTGTGTTTGATGAGTTTACACATCCACAGTCATTTAAATTCACACAACGATTTAGAAAGTAATGTACTTATTAATAAGTTCTGAGTACTGTAAACCGGCCTCACCCCGTTAATTTTCTCAAATCCAATCACCCAGAGGGCGTACGTAGCAATTAATGAAATAAAAGGATATCATTAACACTTAAGATTTTTAAGATATATATAAGGTTATATGTATAAGACGCAATGTAGGTGGAGAATATACGGAAACACTTATATTAATTTAATCCATTCTTTTAAAACGTGAGTTAACATCAAGTACACACTTCAATAGTTGTCAAGTATTTTAACTTAGACAATTTTCCATCATGCAGTCACAAACTTCATACATTTTGTCTGAAGCTATTCCGGTTCATTATCTAATGATCCCCTCAAATAGGAAACTCATCTCAGCGATGAACTGAGAAGCTTGTTCAATGTCTATAGCACGCGGGTTTAAGAAAATCATTTTTTTTTATTCTTAGCCTGGTTCTCTCGTTTTTTACTTTATTACTGATCATACGAATAAAAACCGTCTGTATACTTAAAATATTTGATCAATTTAACTTCGTAAAATTCAAAGAATAAGAGCTGCATTTTTAAGAATTTTAATTTAATATGGGGCTATGAAAATCTTGATATTATTTAACGTTTGCATCTGAAGTTTTTAAAGTTTGTATTTAAAAGCTTCTTTCCGGCCCGCCAAATAAAATTGTAAATGTTTTATACAAGCATATGTTTAAACAGTATTGTGATGGAAACTTAACAATCCCATGATTAGATTGTATACAGAAAATATGTAATATGTGTGGTTTATTAAATGTTTGGTACGAACAGGCTGTCAATATTAATTGTAAATGGATGCAAACCATTGTAAAACAAATATTACAAGATCAATTTACTATAGTATTCAAAAGTGGTCTAGTGACATAATTCTTCAAAAGGGCAGATCTACAAAATCTTTAGATAAAACTTTGGATTAGAACATTATTGATAAATTATCTCCTAAATTTAAAAAAAAATATTTATAAAATTTCGTACTGCAAATTATTAACCAGTAGAGACTGGAAGATGGCATGGTATACCGCTGTGTAATAGAATATGTATACTCTGTAACAGTACTCAAACTGCTGATGAATTTCATTATTTATTAGAATGTAAAACCTTAGCTAATATTAGAAAAAAATTACCTGGGTTATTATTATTCACACAAATCAAATGTTATCAAATTTACGGAACTAATGTCAACCAAAAGTGAGAAAATGTTGAAACATTTATGCATGTTTATTCTAAAAATTTACGATGCTGTCTCTCCTCCTTGATATATTTTCCCTCTCATTTTATCGAACTCTTTCCTATTTTATTCATATATCATCCTTTTGTTATATAGAAATTATGTTCCTCTGACCAGTTTGTATATATATTGTATATATATGGCACGCCAAATTCACAAAAATGAGCTAATCATAGTTTCACAGTCGATAAACTAGGTTTATCGGTTGTAAACTATAGTTTACGGACTGTAAACTATAGTGTTGTGAGATGTGTATTGTTTCATTATGTATATAATTAGTAACATTAAGTTTCTTGAACATTCCAGAGTGGTCAACATGTTCGGTCATTTTATCTAGAACATTCTTAAATTTTGTGTATCTCCAGATTGTTCCAGTAATATCATGTTTTAACAATTTCGAATATTCTAGATTTATATTACTGTATAAATACCCTGTCAATTCGATGCATAGAGATACAATACTTTGTCGTATAAGCACTAATGAGATATAAATGGGACTGGGACATTGTGTGCAGCAACGGACACTCTGATGTATGTATTTTTAGATTCTTGCTAAGTTTGTACTTTATGTTTGATATATTTATTATATATTACTGTAAATAAATTATTGTTAAGTTTAAATTGTGTTATTGATCTTTGCTGGCATTTCGGGTAATTCTGACCCATAACAATAGTTAACAACGTTAATCTATATTTTACATCTGTAAACCATAGTTAACGCGATAATCTATGTTTCACTACCGTAAACTATACTTAACACCGAAAACGATCATTTGCGATTGCAAAACATAGATTATCTGATAAATATAGTTTCACGATTTGTAAACTATAGTTTACAAACCGTTAACTATAGTTAACGATCTGATAAATATAGTTTCACGATTTGTGAAACTATGATTAACAACTCTTAACTATAGTTTACGATTGTAAACTATAGTTTAGAAACGTGAATCTATGTTTATCAACAAAATCTATTGTTAACGCTTTATTCAGACAGATAAACTTAGATTAACATTAATAAACTATAGTTAACGACCGTTAAATATAGTTTTACAGATGAAAACTATACTTAACGAATCGTTAACTATAGTTTACGGTTTGTAAACTATAGTTTACAGTCGATAAACCTAGTTTATCAATTGTGAAACTAGGTTTATTTCATTTTTGTGAATTTGGCGTGCCATATATATATATATGTCATTTGTATAGTGTCCCGATAGGGCCATTGCAATAATGTATAAACGCATTAGAAACAACACGCAAGCGCGTTAATGACAACGCGCAAGCGCGACAATGACAACGCGCAAGTGCGTTAATGACAACGAGTTGTGTGTTAGCGTGAGGCCGTGCTTGCCTGTTGTTATAATACAACGATAGCGTATTCTCATTAATACAACAATACAAGAATACAACAATACAGAAATACAACAATGCAAGAATGCAACAATACAAGAAGGCAACAATACAAGAATACAACAATGGGGTATCGTCATTAACGCGCTAGCGCGTTGTCATTAATGTGCTTGCGTGTTGTTAGAATACAATACGCAAGTGCATTAATGTCAACGCGCTAGCGCGTTAATGACAATGCGCTAGCCCATTGTTCACAACACGACTTTGCGCTAACACACAGCTCTTTGTCATTAACGCGCTAGCGCATTGTCATTAATGCGCTTGCGTGTTGTTTCTAACGCGCTAATACACTTTTGCAATGGCCCTATCGGGACACCATAATTTGAACCCCATGTACCAATCTTGGTTTGGGTGAATAAAATGAACTTGAACTTGAACCGATTAAATGTGTTATGATATTTTTTTATGTAAATTAAACCTTTATGCTCAATTAGACGAAAATAAACTTAAGTATTAAACTGTTTCAGAAGAAAGACCACTGTACAATCAATCATATAGCATTATGTAAGAAATCAGTATTGTACAGGACAACAATAATGTAATTTTGCTTCAATCATTGCTTATAAAAAGTTCTTCTAGATCGCAAATATGAACAACAGAAGATTATAAATATTCTTTTTCTCTGTTCTTGATATAGTTATGTACGGTTTTGATATAAAAATTTCCACATCAAAATTGCAGCTCATATTGCTTTAAAAAAAATAACAAGTATCAGATGAATCTGATTTACTGTCGAGTTTTCAAAAAAAAAAATTTATTAAAGTAAAACTATCTCTAGTTATAGATAAATTTAAACTGAAGTTTTAATGTTTAAATGTTAACACTACATAAACATCAAACTTCCGCTAGAGTTTGTTTGTACCAATATTAAACTGAGTGCGGAGAGGCAGAGGACTATGAGTAGTTTGGTTATACATTTTACATGTAGTAATGTACATGTATTATGTACTGAACAAAATCCTGGAACGTGACATGCAAATGTTTAATGTCACAAGGATATATTAATCAACAGACAAATATTAGAATTCAGTTTCTAATCCCTTCATGAAATAATCAATTAATTGGTTTACGGCCGATTTTTGACGCTTGCGTCAATATGTTTCTTGTTACATATTTGTTATATTACACATAGTGAATAATACATGGCAAAATCTGTATCACATCCCATATCAACCCAAGACTCCAATATCGGCCCTCGGGCTGATATAGGGCCACTCGGGCTATTGTGACATATGATATGGATTTAAGTATATAATATTCTCTATATATAATCTGGAAGAATTATTGGCTGAGGGGGGGGGGGGGGGGGTAGTAGCTAAACTTCCGACTGAAATAACTTGTGTATTAGACACTCTTTTCCCAAACCGTACGGAAAGTGACACAAGAATGACTTAACTCCTTACAAGTCAAAAAGTATAGTTCAGTGCTGATGTGTTGTGTGGTTATAAAATTGTGGATGTCGAACGACTGCCATACATGTCCAGTACATGCATCATTGCAACATAAGGAAAAATTAAGTTTGAAATGGGGACTTCTTTAAATGTGTTTTATTTATCCCGTATGGGCCTCGCTAGTTTCTCGGCTATAATCAGTTGATGTGAGCTTGGTGCTACATTTTCTGCATCACCGGATAATATCACACTATACATGTATAGGATTTTCACAATGGCAACAATTTTACAAGTTATGGTATTTTGTTTTTCTTATAGTATTTTTGCCTCAGCAAGTCACTCAGAAGTGGGTAAGTATTGATTTTCTCATTTCTTTTTCATTTTTTATTTTATTTTGTCGGAAAGATAAGCTTCAATATTTGATTGTTAAATCTCCCTGAAAAATTGAAAAGTTTTAATTACAGGAAAATGGTGTAATTATGAAAAAAGAAAACATTTATTTTATTGTATTTGCGTGAAGCTTTCGACATTTTTTTTTATTTTGTCAGCACAATTATTATCAAATCAGGCACGTGATATATCATATATATTTTTTTTATTTTGACAGCAGGGAAATAAAAACTGAATTCGAAGTTGCCTTATGTATTGTGACACATGAACAAAACGCAAAGCATGGAAGATTTTTATGCTATGTTATCAATGGATTTAGTATATATATACCGGTATTATATATTTTTAAATGATTATATATTTCCTTGTATTGAAAAGAAAATCAAACACCGTACGTAAGATATATTATTCAAACAGTTTTGTGCATCATACTACAACTGAAGGTATAATCTGACCAGAACGTATGAACGGTTACTAAAGACAGCCTTAAGGCCGGATACTTAATGTCGGAGCGGATCCCAGACAAGCCCATCACTGTCTTTTCTCGTTATTCCTCAGAAATCTGATCCCAATCCTGTATGCTCCTGCTACTTTATATACGTCTTTTTTTTAATATTAACATAATTAACGTTAGCAAAAAGGAATTTTATTATTTGTCATTGTGCGACCTTCATTGATAATATAACCAATCCCCTCCCCCTTCTCCCATCACACTCGAGCTAAAATTAAGAGATTCTTCTCAGATTGTGTTCCCTATGATGATAAGAAAGCCTCTATTAACCAGGCGTTAGGGGACTCATCTCGTAAATCAATAGATTTTTAGCTTCTCGGGCATCACAAGATTTTATTTGACCCCATACACGGATTTGTCTCCCGCTGAAGAGTCTGGCGTTGTAATAACTGTTAATAGAATTCGGGGGTTCATGCAATCGAGGAGAACGAAAGAACCCCCCCCCCCCCCCCCCCAAAAAAAAAAAAAAAAAAAAAACTCGTAATATCTTAATTTTACTTTAGTTTATTTTAGATAATTCTCAAAATCAAGTGCGACTTTTTTGCCGGAAAGTTTCTTTTTCCGGTGCTCTTACAAATTGACAGTTGATTATTGACGTTTTCCTAGTGGAAGCCGTTAGCAGTTTCGTTCTGCTTGCGTATCCCCTGTCATTCGAATGCTCCTTAACTCTGTTAACTCGCTTCTGAACAATAAAACAGCATTAAGATCTGTATGGGGGCATTTTGCACTAGGAAAACAAGACTGCCTGTGAAGTATCGCTGGCATTTAACGGACTCTTAAATGAGATTTCCACACTTCTGATGAAACACATGGCTTTCCAAAAAATTTCCGTGCCTTTGTTTTGAAAAAAATAACATAATCCTTCTCAAGGGCAAAAACATTATTTAAACCAAAAATTCTAACGAGACTGTAGCTCCAATGGTATATATTTATAATATGAAAAAAGACATATATTCAGTGTATCTATATAGTCTTAATCAGACAAAAATGTGTAGGAGCAGTAATATTTGTAGAAAAAAATCATTGAAATTTATTTATATGACCACAATAATACAATACAATCTAGAATTTAAGCAAAGTCTACTTGTAAACCAAAATTTATCAAATTGAACCAAAATGTGCATGAGGTACTGTATAGGGAAAAAGTAGCGAAAAAAATCTATTTTTGAAAGAATTTTCTAGATCAAAAAACCAATATATTTAAGGAATGAATTTAATAGCTACCCATTTTATACGGTATAAACTGGGTTGGGGCAGTTTACGCTTTAAAAGCCGCGGAGCGGTTTATAAAAAAGCGTAAACTGGGGGGGGGGATTCATTTGTTGTAAGAAAAGAAGATGATTTTAGTAACAAGTACAAAATACATTGTCAATTTGTACAAAATTTGAATGTAACGTCAGGCGGATTGATACGTTTTTGAAAAAAACAATACATTGAATTGTAGTTATATACCTTAGGATTATGTACTTGTGCAGTAAATTTTATTAAAATTTTATTGAAACTGGACCTAAACTACAAAAGACGTATAACGTTTTTTGAGAAATTTCAAAGCAATTTTTGATTTTTAAATTTGACACCTTTAAGAGGGGTAGCCTTTTGAACTCGTGTTTACATATTGACAGACAGACAGATAGACGACGGACACCTTTCCAATGCATTAACTCTTCTGGTTTCTGAACTGCTCTTGTGAAAGATGGGGTGGGGTTACTAATAAGTCTGATTTTCACCAGTACATGTTAATTGTAACGTGAGTTGTTTTTTTTTAATTTTTAGCTTGGACCTATGGGGAGACAAACGGTGAGTTAATTTTTAAGATTATATATCTATATATGTAGTAGTAGTATTCCTGTGTCTTTATGGACCGACGCAAAATTTCGTTACGGTACACAACAGGTAACAACGATTTACCCTTAAAAATTAAATTATTTTTTTGAAATTGACAAGCAAAAAGAAAAAAAAAACCTGAATCATTAGAACAATAATGGGCCAAGATAGGAATATAAAATCCAGTCGTTGGCACCTCATACACAATAAAGATGCATGGGGTTTTTGGTGCTAGGGTCCACTCCTTGGAGAAAAACATTCCTAGATCCGCATAATATTATGTATTTGCCACACGTATAACTTAACAATTTTATATGGGTAATCTCAATGTATTTAACGACTATATGCTTAAACAGCACATGTTTAGAAGAAGATTTTTAATTTATTGGGGGGGGGGATAAAATTTTGAAGTATCGTTATTTTTCTTCCATCATATTCAATTATAATTAATGAACAGATGAGAAGATCAAGTTTAATTGAAACTACAATTCTGACTTTTTTATTAGAAAAAAATAAGTTAACATATTCATTGAATAAAGATATACACAAATGATTGTAAAAAAGAAAATAATGTTGCCATATACTGAGGTAGATTGCGTCTGATAGATATTGCCTTATAGTCACTTTTCATCGGCGTTAACAAAGTGTGACAAAATATAACAATTAATTTACAATTTCTCGAGACATTTCTAAATATCTTATCTCTAATGTCAAAAACCATGGGCCACATGAAAATATGATATACGTTATCTATGATTAAATAAAGTGTGTTTTATCGGGTGTAAAGGTGACTTTGGTGTCGTACGTTAGAAGTAATTTTTTCTGCTTTAATCCTTAATCATGAATCACATTAAAAATAACCTTGATTGAAATCAAGGGCGAATCTAAAATTTCAGGTTGGAAAAGATGAAATTTTGATTATTTTAAAAGAAATAGTAATACTTTTTGGCAGCATTTTTTTTTTCGTTTGTGAAGTAATGGAATTAGGATAATACCATTTTGTTGATCTCAGACCTCAAAAGAGTTTTATCCGGCCTCCGTTCGTTTGTTGATTTCTCACACCCACGAATTGATCCTCAGAATCACTGCATGATCATTTTGTACCAAGATTGGTACGAAGCATCCTAGGATAATGAGTTTTAAGTCTCTTCAAATAAAGGACCGCGCCTTCTTGAAAGGGGAGATAATCAAGAAAAGACAAAAAGTAGGTTTAGTCATCAAACATTTTCTCAATAACTGTACTGAGCAGGCAAGATGAAACTTGTGAAATAATTTTGACATATAAAAGACATATTAAAGATTCGGGTTTGCATGGTAGTCAAAATCATGATTGTTTTGGATAGAATGGGGCCATTGTGAAAGATGTTTACAGTTTTTTTTTTAAATACAGCCCCTACGGGTAAGGGGGTTTAATAAAAAAGAGTCAAAGTTAACATGGGAATATGCTCTAGATAAATCTCCAAAATATTCCTTCTTACAAAAAGTAGGGACTTGCGTATTAACCTTAATAATCTGAGTAGATTCGATTCGGATTCTTGATTAAGGTAGTGAGCTGGTGTAGATACACTGGGATCAATGTCCTTAAGACAGCAGGGCCAATGTGACTCGTGTGAGCGTGATAGTCCATGTCAATAGGGTATTTCTTCATTTCCTAAATGTACAATGCTTGTAAATTTGTTACTATAATGCTTGTTGTTTAGCTTGCCTTCATATTCTTGCATTTGCTGGTCAATGTACGCGCAGCGTCAATATTCCGCAGCTGTCACTCACAGATGACTCTTACTTTGGAAGACTAGGGAATAATTTGTCAAAATAATACGGAAGCACTGAAAATATACGAGTTGACGATTGAAAATTTTCCTTGTATGTCGTCTATGGTGTATAGTGACACTGGGGAATCACATTACCCGGTGTCTGTCTGTCCGTCCGTCCGTCTTTGTGTCACTAATCTTCTGAATACACTGTTATCTCTCTTATCGGGGGGGGGGGGGGGTGGTATTTCACCTTTAAATATCTTTTATTACTGATTTATAGTGCCCCTAGCTTGGCTCTGACTTACTTTTGTCACTCATGCATAAATTGATCCATCCCATTATCTTTTGAACATTACGATATATGTGCATGTAGCATACCCGCCGCTTGTAAGTCGTCGCAAAAATTGACACTTTATTTTTGACCTACTAATAGCTAGAACTTGTATTTCATTATTTTGTACTTCTCGTTTTTAAACAATATTGCATGTAATTAATATAATGGGGGTAAGTTTACGTGCATCATTCAAGACCTAAGTTGGGGAGAAATCAAGTTTCAAAGAAGTTTAAATCTTTTCAATTCTATTTGTAATATTCTTTCAAGTATGAAATTCTTGTAATATTAAAGGTGCTCATGTTCCTTGAAACATATATACTTGCATTAGGGGTTGTAATTATTCTCAAGCCAAGGTCAAATGAGACAAACAGTGGAAATTAAGTATTTAGAAGCATAATATAAATCAGCTATAACCTAACGTCGTGTAACTTTTTTTACTTGACAGGCCCCGCTGAGTGGAGGAACTCTTATCCTATCTGTGGTCTCAACAGCCAGTCTCCCATCAACCTCCCAGATACCGGGGACATGACCTTTGACCCTAGTCTTAAACCATTCCAAATTTCAGGATTCTCAAACCCACAGGATTACAAATTAAAAATTAATAATAATGGTCACACAGGTATAACATGATGATACTATATTTAACTAACATACTAGTATTCGGAAAGAGTGAAAGTTCGCGGGAAAATATTAAGATATCTAAAACATAGTAAAATTACTTCCATCTTCTTTCTGCTCTCAGTACAAGTCAGCGTGGAGGAGGGAAATCTAACGGTGGAGGGAGGCGGACTCCCCGGGCGATACAAGACCGCCCAGTTCCATTTCCACTGGGGACGGGACAACACCCAGGGATCAGAGCACCAGAACAGAGGCACACTTTACCCAATGGAGGTAAGGGATATAGAAGGTACCCTCTAAGGTAAGGTATTCCAGCATCCCACGGTAGAATTTACCCAGTGGAGATATCGATATTATTACATATAGCGATTACCTTAATATAAGTATACCATATTACCTTATGATGGCATAGGATGGTCTGTATAGTGTTAAATTAACCATAGAAAAGGGTAAGCGAGAAACTGTGTAACGATAGATGTTATCATGAGGAGACAATAAATCCTGGTTTTAAATCACTGTGTTATTTTGATAAAAGTTAGAACTAAATTGTATGACGAAGGAAATTATTAAAGTTTTTCCTTCGTCAACTTTTCTAATTAATTTATTAAGGAAGTAAATATTCCGCTATCACCTGCATATGATATTTTTACATGTAACTTAATCGATACATAAGAGCATGAGTCCAAGTACGATCTATTTTTAATATTCGGGGCAGTCTACAGAGTGGCAAGTTAATGTTACAGATATTTCACGAACTCGTTTTAAGTCGACATATCATAAGTTCCATAGTCGTGATAATGACCTTGATAGGAAATTTTACCTAACACTTGGTCATGTTTTGGTTGATTTGCTTCATACTAATTGAATTATATCTTGACTTTGACTACGAAACGTTCCGTCTATACCTGGTCAGTACGTAGAGCTCACGGCGGCTGTGACTGGTCCACAGGGGATGTTTACTCCTCCTATAGGCACCTGATCCCACCTCTGATGTTTCTAGGGATCCGTCTTTTTAACAATCTTTACTGATTTGTAATATTTATAGTTTTTATTTTAAATAGACCATTCTTCGATTTCATTACCTTTTTCGTCTAATGATTTGCGTCTCAGTCACACTCACTGTCAACTTGAGCTCTCGGCTAAATGTTATTTCATCCTGATTGTTTAAGGCTGCACAGAGGTTTGTCTGGTCAGGACCCTTTCTTTGTATAGAATGAGGATCGAGTCATTCACCTTTTTAAAATATATGTATACTTTTATTGAGTGTTCTCAATATCGGGGGGAGGGGGTTAACCCTCGGGCAAATTGACACTTTATAACTTCGTCAATCGTTAGCATTATCTCAATGAAATGTGGAGGACTTAATTATGTTGAACACATTGGAATGAGTTGCGAGTCATTATTTGTTAACATAGAATTTGTATTAAACTTTTGGAAAAGTTAGGTGGAATTTTAAACAATTTGTTTAAATATCGCTGGCAATGTGTTTAAATTGTTTACACAGAATCAGCCTAGGAAAAAATGTTCGTTCGTGATTTGCACTAACTGTATATATGTAAATTGTGGGTGAAGAATTTTAACAGACTAAAATAGAAACGACACGAAGAGGGAAGTTCATTCATCAATTATTGTACCACTTGTATACCGGTATGTCAGACGTGACATACCTTCAGATCAATATGGGGGGGGGGGGATGTTCAAAGGCTATAAGCATAAGCATACAATTGCATTATTGTGTAGATAGAAAAACTATAATTAATTTATTAGTAATGTATTTTTATTTTAAAGTCTCTATACATGTATATGTTGTGACATTTTATTGGTGTACATGATAATATGGTGATTTTATTTGAACAGCTCCACGTGGTGAACTATAACGAGAAATACGGAAACTTATCGAACGCCGCCTCTCAGGAAGGGGACGGTCTGGCCGTGCTCGGTTTCTTCTTCGTGGTAAGGGAAATTCTGTATTCTAAGTAGAATGTTACAATGTTACTCGACTTCTAAATGCACCCGGAAAGAGATGATGAATGACATGTAAAACACTTCAAATGGACATAACAAAGGGTCACAGCGAAAAACAAATTGCTCGCGCGCTGAAATCAAAATGTTTTTTTTTCATTTCTTTTTTTTTGTTGTTGTTACTTTTTGTTTTCTTTTCTTTTTCAGCCAAATGGAAATACTGATAATAGCGCGTTAACCACTTTGTTGAATAAATTTAATGACGTAAAGACAAAAGGTAGGGAGCAGCTCTATTGAAGGAAAAAAATATTGATGTGTTTCTCTTTAATCATTTTAATCTGAAATATATTTATAAAATAATTATCAACACGATATATAATCAGGATTTAATGAAATAGGACAATTCTCATTTAACCGTGGACTTTCAGGTAGTCGTGGTACTCTCGTTGTTACTTAAATAGCGTCTTGAAATTTACACAAAAAAGCACATTTCACAACAACTCTTAAACTAATATAACTGACCTAGGTGAAGAAATATTGATATAGAAAGCACAAAGAAATTCACTTTACATGGATACCCACTTCCGCCCCAGCCTGGGGTTGAAATCTCGACCTTCGGAATCTGTCTCCTAGCAGTGCAGGAACAGCGCGCTAGACCGCTCGGCTATCTAGGCAAGTCAATAAACTTGCTTTCGATGCCGATGGAATTCTCGCGGCGCTGTCCTACACTACACGGTCATTGAGAATAGAAGTGAGATACAGTTATTTGGACATATATACAGTGTACATTCCGGCAAATGTCAACGGGTATGTCAATGATCCAATCACATCATTTCGTACGGCAGAGAGGTGGGGCCTAATACCTAGGTCACATTTAAGCCGATGGTCGGGCGACTAATTTTTTCTGGTCTTGTCGACTGAGAGAGCATGATCGGCCGACACTAGTATCGATCGACACAGAGCAGTCATATTAAGCCCTAGGAACACCGATGCATTAGATAAATAACACAGAAAATCTTCTTTTTTTTTTTTTTTTTTTTTTTTTTAGAAATCAGCAATATTTTTTCAAAGATTTATATTTAGATAGGTGACGTGAGTAATGTTTGCAAGGCAAAGTGGCATAATCTTATAAGATTGTGACTCAATGTTAAAAATGTGTTCAAAATTTTGTATAGAATTGCATAAACACGACAAATGGCGCATATGTAAGTAGCAAAGATTTCTTTATATCTTACGGATTAATTATTTATTTTATTTCCGTTTAAAAAATATTTATCAATCCATGCATCAAAATTCTGTTTGTGTTATGTATCCTTACTAAGTTAGATATTCACAAGTCGGCCAATCGTCGCCCGATTAACGAGCTCTGATCTACAATTTGATTTTAACCGTTGGTCGAAATTTTGGACACCCTTATCGTCGAATGACGGACGACCGATTTAATAAACTGACCGGCGATGGTCGGACGATGATCGAAGGTTGGTCGACGGATAACTTCAATTGAAAATAAGGCCACCGACGTAGAAAAATTGTAACTTGGTCCGATGGACACAAAATTTCGGCCGACAAAAAAAGAGGTCAAAATCGGGCAGGACAACGGCCGATGAACTGCAGACTGTCACCCGAAGAATCCCAATTTGCTTCAAAACCCGTCGGCCGTTGGTCGTTTTTGGAAATGTGACTGAGGTTTAAATCGTCTCATCATCGTTAACAACAATTTAAAGTTCCTGATGTTATTAATCTCTTATCCAATGAGAATCTATTCGCCAACTGAGAGACGTTAATTACGTACAGTCGAGAAAGTCCCGCCCTACTAAAAGTCCAAGGTTAACTGAAAATCGTACTAACGTGAATGAAATGGATTTTTTAGGCGCCGAATCAGAACTTACTGGCTTCAATATTGATTTAATGCTCCCATTCTCAAGCGGAAATGCTGATCGATTCTACAGATATTCCGGAAGTTTGACCACGCCTCCGTGTTATGAGAGCGTTGTATGGACTATGTTTGAGAGTACTATTCCAATATCCGATTCACAGGTAATCTTAATTAGCAATTCCTTGTCTTAATGTGACCTTTTTGTGAGATGAAACACAGATTCTCTCAGAGGTGTTTCAACTCTTTATGATTTGAAAATCATGCACACATTACGCTAAAAGTAGGTCACAACAACCTACTTTTGATTTGTATATGTATCAGTTTGATAGGTTCGTTAATTCTTCGTTAAGTTGCGAACAATGAATTATAAAATTGTAATTTTATTTTCTATGACACAGCTTGCTATGTTCCGGATGCTACAAGAGGATGATACACCAAATAGCGGTAACGTGATTGTAGATAACTTCCGGCCAGTACAGGCTCTAAATGGCCGCCAAGTGAGGAGAAGTTTTGCGAGTTCCGCTTCCGGTCTTCAGATTCCATTCTTAGCTCTGTTACTCGTACTACTACGTCTTCTTTAGAGTATTTACCCTATTTATAGATTATGTTTAATCAACCAAGTCTCTTTAATCAGCAGTGGTAAAGTATTTTCTAAAACACTGAACATACTTGTAGTTTATGTCCATCTTAGATATCCCCAGTACTGATAATTCATAAATGGCTAGGACCAGCTAATTTGATTATTTTTTTCTCAAGATATTAATCAATAAAATATGTTCTCAATAGTCATTGAAAGCAATAGTCATAAAATATACAGTGTTTTATGTGCATATTTGAATTATTTCTTTATTTTCTTTTTATTACGGGACCTTTCACCAAAATTGAAGAACTTCGAACTGTTTTTACATCATTGAAAACATTGAAGGACAAACAAAATTCAGTTATAAATGATTAGCATAAAATTAAGATCGGCGCTTAGTTTCTACACTCATTCAAAGATTTTTCTACCACCCACTTTTTTACATCACTAAATTCGTGTGAGACTGATTGATATGTATCGACTGTATGAACTCGGTGATCGAACCAACAAAACATTATCATTTAATTCATTTTCTGTTTTGTATGATTTTTTTCTCTTCAGAATATTTTATGTTTATATGTTCTATAGTGATAATAATGGGGCGGATCTATAAGAATGAGTGATAGTGCATGCATTGAATAACATTGTAGTTGTGATATACCTAAGTACACTGAATGAATATACAGTGTAAATGTACATCAATGAATAAAATATACAAGGAAGTGAGAAACATTTTTTATTCTTTTTTTTGTCTTTAGAAACCAACAACTATTGACCCTCTGACCTTGACCCTGGAGTTTGACCTACCATTCAAAAACATTTCCTTGGCCATAACAAATAAAGTGGTGTTAGGGCTTTCATATTTCACAATTGTGTTTCTTGTGAGAATACCTTCCTTTTGGGTAACAACATATTTAATTCATGTAAATTAGTTGAATCTGATTGGTCGAGAAACATTTGTTAAAAACAGTATTACCCGCTTAATAATGAAGCCACGGCCTCCAACGTAGCAACAGTCAACATTGCTTGACGACGGGTGATATTCCAAAAATAGCGACTGCGCAGAATTTATGCGCGCACGGTTCACTGTTATATGTATTTGTATAAAACATTCAGTATTAACTATTATTTGCTCAATATTATGTATGGTTTCTTATTAATTTATCAATATGATGATTTATAATTCATTATCTATTATTTGTTTATTGTTTATTGCTTTTTATGATTTTGTAATTATTATTTATGATTTTTTCATTATTAGCTATGCTAAGTGTTCAATAAATGTTCAATAAATATCTATGATTTGTTATTATCTATGATTTGTTATTATCTGTTACTTTGATTAAATCATCGTTCAATGTTATCTATGATTAGAGTTTATACAGTACATGCAGTATGTAAGGTCAGATCGAGATGACTGACCCCTGAGAGGTCTTTGTGATCTTGGTATATCAGCTAGACTCTCGCATGGAAATTATTTCGAAATGAATTTTTTGGAAGTTTATTTATTTTTTAACATAAACCGTTGACTTGTAGAACACAAGCATCGATACTAAATAGTGATACTGAACTCTGGGCTGATATTTCGATAACCCGTTAATACATGCTAGCCTTTAATCTAGATAAAAGTAAAACTAAGCAGTAAGAAGTACGCCAGATAAAATTAAATGTAATGAAACACTTCCTCATTGATGGTTTATCTGGGAAGATTTATACTCCAGTAATTACTTTGTTCTGTTTCCCTCTACATGGCTGTCGTGCTGTATCCGAGTAAAAATCTACAAATTAAGGACAAACATCAAATCATAATGCACATTATCAAAGCACTGGCCACTTCCCTTCCGAGCTAGATTTTCAAAAAAACACAACAAAATCATCCTGTATATCCGGAAAAATGTCAAACTGGAACCGGAACTTGCCGTAAGCTTGATACTTTTGAAAGACTTTAAAGAACAAACGTGTTGTGAACAGCTAGGAAAACACGAGAGAAAACACCCAAATTTGAGAAGTTTTCGTTTAAACCCTAAATTAAATATATATATATATAGGTACATTGGTTAGTTTTGCAGTGAATTCCCTTCACTTTTTGTTTTTTAATTAAATACAACGTGATTTAAGATATCTGACTGTGTTGTCAAAGAGAAACTGTCACTGTAAATTTACATGAGTAAACTTGATACTCTCTTTATCATTGGGACTATTTGATTTCTAATTTTTACTGAAAATTTCATTAATATTTTCAAAAAGAATCCCAGCAACAAAGTGGATGTTTTACTGACAACAGACAATAAGAACCAACCAACAACTACATAGATGGCTTCAGCGTCTGAACCTTTTTCCATTGCCAACATTTCTTATTTTTGTAAATTTAATTACTTAGTAATATTCCACTCTCATCTGAATGTGGTGCTAACGTCTCCCAATTTATTCTCAAAAACATGCTCTTAACGCCGTATGATCAATTTTCAAAGCAAGGGAGGGTACTGACAAATAAGATCAAGTTACAAGGATTTCAAATCCTCATTTGTATTCAGGATTCCCTAAATTCTACGGTCGTTATACTGAACTTGTTTACAAATATTACCTAAAATGTTTTTGGCGGACATGTTTCATACAAATTATTTGTTATTTGATTCTGTATTCAAAAATTGAACATGGAATTTTCAACATGTTCTACATAATCAATTTAAAAGGTTCACGGTGATTGTGACAGGTCAACAGGGGATGCTTACTCCCTCTTGGCTACTGACCCTACCTCTGGAATTTTCTGGGGTCCCGTTCTTGATTCGTCACATAAATTGTAGACAATAAAACTAAATTTTAAGTTAATTTTCAGACATATACGTAAGTACAATATTTCTTGTACGACATTTTACCGGAATGATTGATGAGTTTATACATCCACAATCATTTAAATTCACATAACGATTTAGGGAAGCAGTGACCTTAAGTTCTAAGTATTATAAACCGGCCTCACCCCGTTAATTTTCTCATATCCAATCACCTTTAGGGCGTATGTAGCAATTTATGAAATAAAAGGATATCATATACACTTAAAGTTTTCAAGTTATATATAAGATTATATATGTATAAGAAGACGCAATGCAAATGAAAAATATACGGAAACACTTATATTAATTTAATCCATTCTTTTAAAACGTGAGTTAACATCAAGTACACACTTCAATAGTTGTCAAGTATTTAACTTAGACAATTTTCCATCAGTCACAAACTTCATACATTTTGTCTGAAGCTATTCCGGTTCATTATCAAATGATCCCCTCAAAAGGAAGCTCATCTCAGCGATGAACTTAGAAGCTTGTGCAATGTCTATAGCACGCGGGTTTAAGAAAATTATTTCTTTTTTTTATTTTCTAGCCTGGTTCTCTTCTTTTTTTACTTTATTACTGATCATACGAATACCCGTCAGTACTTAAAATTATTGATCAATTTAACTTCATAAAATTTAAAGCAATAAGAGCTGCATTTTTAAGAATTTTTTTTATTATGGGGCTATGAAAATCTTGATATTGTTGAACGTTTGCATCTGAAGTTTTTAAAGTATGTATTTAATTTGAAAAGTTCCACGCCATCATACATGGTCTATGGTGAAACAGGTCGCTTTCCTTTGTATATCTCGGTGTATTGTAGAAAGATTTCTGATTGGGCAAAGGTTCTTTCCGGCCCGCCAAATAAAATTGTAAATGTTTTATACAGGCATATGTTTAACAGTATTGTGATGGAAACTTAACAAACCCATGGTCAGATTGTATACAGAAAATATGTAATATGTGTGGTTTATCAAATGTATAGTACGCTAGCGCGTTGTCATTAATGTGCTTGCTTGTTGTTAGAAAACAACACGCAAGCGCGTTAATGACAACGCGCTAGCGCGTTGTTCACAACACGACTTTCCTCTAATACACAACTCTTTGTCATTAACGCGCTTGCGTGTTGTTTCTAACGCGCTAATACATTTTTGCAATGGCCCTATCGGGACACAATACATTTGAACCCCATGTATCAATCTTGGTTTGAGTGAATAAAATGAACTTGAATTGTACTTGAACCGATTAAATGTGTTATTATGAAATTTTTTTTATGTAAATTAAACCTTTATGCTCAATTAGACGAAATAAAGTATTAAATTGTTTCAGAAGAAAGACTA
This sequence comes from Saccostrea cuccullata, assembly GCF_032062105.1. Classification (NCBI taxonomy): domain Eukaryota; kingdom Metazoa; phylum Mollusca; class Bivalvia; order Ostreida; family Ostreidae; genus Saccostrea; species Saccostrea cuccullata. The sequence goes on from NW_026925038.1 coordinate 169,505, forward strand.
CTGTACAATCAATTATATAGCATTATGTAAGAAATCAGTATTGTACAGGACAACAATAATGCAATTTTGCTTCAATCATTGCTTATAAAAAGTTCTTCTACATCGCAAATATGAACAACAGAAGATTATGAATATTTTTTTTTTCTCTGTTCTTGATATAGTTATTTACGGTTTTGATTTTAAAATTTCCAACATCAAAGTTGCAGCTCATATTGCTTTAAAAAAAAAAAAAGTATCAAATGAATCTGATTTACTGTCGAGTTTTCAAAAAAAAATTGTTAAAGTAAAACTATCTTTAGTTATAGATAAATTTAAACTTAAGTTTTAATGTTTAAATGTTAACACTACTTAAACATCAAACTTCCGCCAGAGTTTGTTTGTACCAATATTAAACTGAGTGCAGAGAGGCAGAGGATTATGAGTAGTTTGGTTATACATTTTGCATGTAGTAATGTACATGTATTATGTACTGAACAAAATCCTGGAACGTGGCATGCAAATGTTTTATGTCACAAGGATATATTAATCAACAGATAAATATAAGAATTCAGTTTTTAATTGCTTCAGAAAATAATGAATTAATTGGTTTGCGGCCGATTTTTGATGCTTGCGTCAATATGTTTCTTATTACACATAGTGAATAATACATGGCAAAATCTGTATCACATCCCATATCAACCCAAGACTCCAATATCGGCCCTCGGGCTGATATGGGGCCACTCGGGCTATTGTGACATAAGATATGGATTTTAACCCCCATCCCCGCAATCACGCATTTTAACGCATATACCGTTGCCCCGCAATCACGCATTTTAACGCATTTTATACCTTTGCCCCGCAATCACGCACTTTAACGCACATTTCATTTTGACGTTTTTTGATCTGATTACACGTAAAGTTTTGATGGTATGATAATAAATTATTAGATAATAATTTTTGTAATTCCATTCAAATATATTTCGCAAATACGAATATTTTTCCTCAGTTTAATATGTCCGAGTCGTTCGATTTATTTGACGAAACTTGGGATCAGAGACAAATATTAACTAAGAATGTCTTTCTTTTGACACTAAATAAGCTCACCACTTGATCCACTGGTTTAGTGATGTGGAAGTCCCTCAATCTTGTGTGAAATGGAACCCTTGTCAGGAATTTACCAAATTCAACAAATAGTTTATTCGCAAGTGCGCTGCAGGGAAAAGGATAACGTCATCAAAAAGTAACAAATGTAATGCTACTATTACGTCACAGAGGGCGCAATAGACAAATATTTTTAAGGACTGAAGGTGCCGACAAATTGAATACCGCGCGTTAGCGCGGTATGATAATTTGTCGGCACGGCCAGGTGTGTTATAGGACCGAAGACATCCCAAAATATGAATTCAATGCTTATATTTACATTCTCTAATTTTTCTTTATCATAATTGTTTATTTCCTTCATGTTTAATGTGAATTTAGCGCCCTTCGGTATTGGTGTGCTTAATAAACGTAATAGCCGCTCGTGACGTTGGAAAGTCGTTTGTGACGTTGGAAAGTTAAATAACTCAAATAAACATTGCGAGGAAATAAAATGAAAAATTAGTTTTTAATGCACATTTGCTGTATTTTTATTTATATTAATCTTAAAAGGGTGGTTTTTTTATATTGAAATTGAGTCAAAACAATATACATTTTGGTATTCCTAAATATTGAAAATGCATGTAGTTCCTACTTTGTATTCTACCGCGCTGTGACAAGGTTTCTTCTACCGCGCTGTGACAAGGTTTCGCGTGTGTTATAGAAATTTCAACGTCGTGAATTTCTAATGGATTCCATAAAAAAAATTACACTGAATGTAAACATATAATATATGATATTCTTTATATATAATTTGGAAGAATTATTAGCTGAGGGAGGACGGGGGAGGGTTAGTAGCTAAACTTCCGACTGAAATAACTTGTGTATTAGACACTCTTTTCCCAAACCGTACGGAAAGTGACACAAGAATGACTTAACTTCTTCCAAGTCAAAAAGTAGTTCAGTACTGACGTGTTGTGTGGTTATAAAAATGAGATGTCGTACGACTGCCATACATTGCAACATAAGGAAAAATTAAGTTTGAAATGGGACTTCTAAAAAATGTGTTTTATTTATCCCGTATGGGCCTCGCTAGTTTCTCGGCTATAATCAGTTGATGTGAGCTTGGTGCTACATTTTCTGCATCAGCGGATAATATCACACAATACATGTATAGGATTTTCACAATGGCAACAATTGTACAAGTTATGGTATTTTGTTTTTCTTATAGTACTTTTGCCTCAGCAAGTGAAGTGGGTGAGTATTGATTTTCTCATTTCTTTTTTATTTTATTTTATTTTGTCGGAAAGATAAGCTTCAATATTTGATTGTTAAATCTCCCTGAAAAAAATGAAAAGTTTTATTTACAGGAAAATGGCCCTTACTATGAAAAAAAGAAAACATTTATTCTATTGTATTTGCGTGAAGCTTTCGACAGTTTTTTTTTATTTTGTCAGCACAATTATTATCAAATCAGGCACGTGACATATCATATATATTTTTTAATTTGGACAGCAGGGAAATAAAAACTGAACTAGAAGTTGCCTTATGTATTGTGACACATGAACAAAACGCAAAGCATGGAAGATTTTTATGCTATAGCTATCAATGGATTTATTATATATATATATATTATATATTTTTCAGTGATTATAAATTTCCTTGTAGTAATAAGAAAATCAAACACTATAGATATACCGATATTATTCAAAGAGTTTATAAATGCATCACACTGCAACTTAAAGTATAATCTGACAAAAAAGTATGAATGTTTACTACAGACAGCCTTAAGGAGTGATACTGCCACCTTAATGTCGGAGCGCATCCCAGACAAGCTCATCACTGTCTTCTCTCGTTATTCCTCAGAAATATGATCTCAATCCTGTATGCTCCTGCTACTTTATATACATCATTTTTTTAAAGAATATTAACATGATTAATGTTAGCAAAAAGGAATTTAATATTATTTGTCCTTGTGCGACCTTCATTAGTAATATAACGTAACCCCCCCCCTTCTTCTCTCATCACACTCGAGCTAAAATCAAGCCATTCTTCTCAGATTATGTTCTCTATGATCATGATAAGAAAGCCCCTATTAACCAGGCGTTAGGGGACTCATCTTGTAAATCAATAGATTTTTAGCTTCTCAGGCATCACAAGATTTTATTTGAACCCGTACACAGATTTGTCCCCCGCTGAAGAGTCTGGCGTTGTAATAACTGGTAATAGAATTCGGGGTTCACGCACTCGAGGAGAACGAAATGTCGCCCCAAAACTCGTAATATCTTAATTTTATTTTAGTTTAGTTCAGATAATTCTCAAAATCAAGTGATACTTTTTGCAGGGAAGTTTCTTTTCCGGTGCAATTACAAATTGACAGTTGATTATCGACGTTTTCCGAATTGAAGCCGTTAGCAGTTTCTGCTTGCGTATCCCCTGTCATTTGAAGGCTCCCTAACTCTGTTAACTTGCTTCTGAACTATAAAACAGCATTAAGATCTGTATGGGGGCATTTTGCACTTAGGAAATAGTCTGCCTGTGAAGTATCGCTGGCATTTAACGGACTCTTAAATGAGATTTCCACACTTCTGATGAACCACATGGCTTTACAAAAATTTCCCCTGCCTTTGTTTTGAAAAAAATAACGTAATCCTTCTCTTGAAAGGGCAAAAAAAAAAAAAAAAAGATTTGAACCAAAAATTCTAACGAGACTGTAGCTCTAATGGTATTACATTTGTAATATGAAGAAAGACATACATGCAGTGTATCTGTATAATAAGTCTAATCAGACAAAAATATGTAGGAACAGTAGTACTTGTAGAAAATCATTGAAATTTAGTTGTAGTGACCACGACAATACAATACAATCTAGAATTTTAGCAGTCTAGGTTTTAAGTAGCGTTTCGAAAGTGTTGGGGGAAAATTCTATTTTAAGTAACCAAGATTACATTGTCTCGATCAAAAAACAATATAATTATATTGATATATACCTTAGAATTAAGTAGCAAATTTTGTTTAAATTTCTATTGAAATTGGATCTAAACTGCAAAAGAGATACGTTTTAGAGGAATTTCAAAGTAATTTTGATTTGGTAGCGTTTTTAAAACAGATAGATGACTGGCTTCCCATATTTACAACTGCTCAGATAGATGTTACTGGCACCTTCCAATGCATTAACTCTTTTTTTGAACTGCTCTTGTGAAAGAGTCTGGGGTTACTAATTTCTTTTTCAGTAAGAAATTTTCATCAGTGCATGTTAATTGTAACGTGAGTTGTTATTTTTATTTTAGCTTGGACCTATGGAGAGACAAATGGTGAGTAAATTTTAAGATTATATATCTATATATATAGAAGAAGTATGCCGTTGTCTTTCTGCACTGACACATGATTTCAATTCGTTACGATATGCAACAGGTAACAACGATTTACCCTTAAAAAATAAATTTCTTTTTTAAAATAGATGAGCAAAAAGAAAACAAAATTTAACCCCTTATATTTACATTCAGTGTAATTTTCCTTATGAAATCCATTAGAAATCTACGACGTTCAAATTTCTATAACACACGCGAAACCATGTCACCGATTTTTATGAAACACAGTAGGAACTATATGCATTTCTATACTCTAGGAACACAAAAACATAAAATGTTTTATTTCAATTTAATGAAAAACTATAACCCTGAAAAATTAACTTAAAAATTAACGTAATGTGCATTATGAATTAATAGCCGGTTTCTGTTAATTGTCACTTTTTTCCTCGCAATGTTTGTTTGCGTTATTTAACTTTGCAACGTCATTTAACGTCATTTGAAACGTCACAATATGGCTTTACATCTATTAACCACGGCATTTGGTTTTGAAAAAAATCACATTTAAGATTAACGAAATAAGCAATTGTGAAGAAGGAAAATTAGAGAATGTGAAAATTTGACATTAAGTATATAAGTAAAAGCAATATTATTCTATAAATGCCGACTTTTATGGTTACCGCGCGGTATTCAAGTTTGTCGGCACGGCCAGGTGTGTTATAGTTAATGCTACTGTCTTGAGACATCCAAAAAACATGAAATTTAGCTTAATATAATTCTTACCAAAATAGTATCATAGAGAAATATTAAATTCAGTCAATTTCTAAATATCTTATCTATAATGTCAAAAACCATGGGCCACTTAAAAATATGATAGACGTTATCTATGATTAAATAAAGTGTGTGTTATGAGGTGTAAAGGTGACTTTGGTGTCGTACGTTAGAAGTATTTTTTTCTGCTTTAATCCTTAATAATGAGTAACATTTAAAATAACCTTGATTGAAATCAAAGAAGAAAACAAACTGTTTTGGTTACCAAGAAGGGAAAATTTCGATTTTGTGAATCTATTAAACATTTCAGGTTGGAAAAAATGAAATTTTGATTAATGTAAAAAAGGAATGTAGTAATTCTTTTTACGGGGATTTTCTATTCATTTGCAAAGTAATGGAATTAATCTTATACCATTTTGTTGATCTCTGAGTTCAGAATTCAAGAGCTATATCAGCCGGTTTCCGTTCGTTTGTTAATAGCCATTCTCTGTAACCACTTGAACTTCGTTGCCACGCATGGTCACCGATTTTTATGAAACTTCACCCATGCTTAGTACTTGGCACAAGAAACAAATATCAAACAAAATTTCGTTGCTAAGGGTCTTGGTTGCTATGGCAACAGCCGGAAAAGATTGAAAAATTGAGATTTTCAGCCACTTAAAATCTTGACTGTGGCTTAATAAAAACTAGAAAAAGCAAACAAACCATTCTCATAAAAACATGACACCTTGATGTCACTTATGCTGTAAAGAAACTGTTTAGAATATATCTCTAAGTAAGTGGTAACCAAGGGTACATTTGGAATACATTTAAAATGCTGAAATATGCCGAAAAACACTCCGTATTCATTAATGGTTGGTCTTACATGCTCAAACTCAATCAACGACTTAAGAAAAACAATGAAAATGTTTGACATTAAGTATATAAGTAAAAACAATATTATTCTATAAATAACTTTTATGGTTGCCATGGTTACACAGTGTAACCATGCAAAACCAGTAACTAAGATTGGGTTAATGCTACTGTCTTGAGGAAAAACATGAAATTTCAAGACTGGCAAATATACATTAAGAATTAAATTGCCATATAATCATGAAACAAATTAAAGGACTCAGCTTGAATAGTACTTATCTGTTAGAACTGTAGTTGAACATCATATATTGGTAAAATTTGATGAAGAAAACAACACTGTTGCTATGGTTACCAAGAAGGGAAAATGTTCGATTTTGTGAACTTTATATCAATATTAAACCCTGTATGACAACTTCTTGCATCCACTTAGAGATTGGATGATAGTCAAAATTAAAAGTCAGATTAGCTGTTCATAAATATCAATCATAAAAGTTTTGGGAATCTACATTTAAGGGTACGTATCCAAGGAAAGAAAATATTTTTTTAGCCCACCAACATCTTTAAAAATTGATCATTAGTTATGAGGAAATGTGCTTTTTTAAAAGATAGGATCAGATTTAAACATACAGAGTGTTACTTAGAAGGCTCTCTGTAGTATAAAAACCTTGGCAACCATTGCCAACCAAAATGAAACATCATATTTTGTTCTTGGTATATGTTTCAAAGCCCTTTTTTCTATTATTTGGTCACATTTCATCCTATAATTGTCTTTTATTTTTACGTGTATGACTTTATTTTTTTTTACTTTTGAATACTTTGTTACCATAGTAACGTATGTAATAGTTGATTTACCAAACATGCATTTCAGACATCTGACCTTCAACTTTTGGAAACAGTCATTGCCAATTGTTTGCTTTGCCGCAAATGTTAACTATGGGGCTCTAAACATGTTAAAAAATGTCATTTTTCGAACTTTAAGACATGTTGCCATGGAAACTATAAAACATAGCAACCAATTTTTGCCTGATTTCAGTTTAGGGTATCAATGACTTTTATCATAGAGAGTTTGGAGAAATGCTTAGACTATGCGTGCCACAGCTCCTATATAAAATTTCAAATCATTACAGAGAATGGCTCTTAATTCCTGACACTTACGAACTAGTCTTCAGAATAGTGGATGATCATTTTGTACTTGCTCGCTACAAAGCATCATTGGGGAATTAGTTTCTAAATCTCTTCAAATGAAGGACCACGCCTTCTTGAAACGGGAGATAATCAAGAAAAGGAAACAATTGGGTTGAGTTTTTAAAAATGTTCTTCTCAAGAACCACTGAGCAGGCAAGATGAAACTTATTAGATATTTTTCGACACATATTAAAATATTAAATATTCGGGTTTGTTAGTTAAAATCATGGTTGCTTGAGAGAGATAGTTATTTTCCCTTCAAAGTACAGCCCATAACAGGGATTTAATAAAAAGAGTCAAAGTTAACATGGGTATATGCAGCTCAATCTTCCCAAATGTTACTATGAAAAGTAGGGACTTGGGTATAAGTAAATTAAAACCGTGAGGTGGTGTAGATACACTGGGACCATTGTTCTGGAGACAGCAGGGCCAATGTGACTCGGATGAGCTTGATTAAGATAGTGAGGTGGTGTATATAGATACACTGGGATCAATTTTCTGAGGCCAGCAGGGCCAATATGTCTCGGGTGAGCTTGATGGTCCATGCCCTGCGTGTTATTTCTTCATTTCCTTTGTACAAATCTTGTACATTTGTTACTAGAATACTGTTTTTTAGCTTGCCTTTATATTATATTTGTTGGTCAATGTACGCAGCTCAGCGTCAATATTCCGCAGCTGTCACTCACAGCTGACTCTTATTTTGGGAGAACAGGGATATAATTTGTCAAAATAATACGGAAGCACTGAATATATATACAAGTTGACGATTGAAATTGTTTCTGAGTCGTGTATGGTGTAAAGCAACACAGGCGAATCACATTACCCGGCCTCTGTCTGTCTGTCTAGATGTCTGTCTGTCTGTCTGTCTGTTTTCAGTGTCACTAACCTTCTGAATATTTGGGGTCAATTATTCAAAGATTGGTCATCCTGATTTTCTTGTAAAGTTATCTCTCTTATCAGAGGGACATTTCTCCTCAAATATCAATTATTAATGATTTTTTAGTGACCCTAACTTGATTCTGACTTACTTTTTGTCAGGCTAATATATAGATTGATCTACCCCATTATCTTCAGAACCTTCTGATGTTGTACATGTAGAACATCCGCCGCTGGTACGTCGTCGTTAAAATGGACACATTAACCCTGAACATTAATTTAATTTTGACCTACTTATAACTAGAACCTGTATTTCATTATTTTGTACTTCTAGTTTTCAAAAAATATTGCATGAAATCAATATAATAGGATTAGTTTACATGCATCAAGACCTACGTTTGGGGAGAAATCAGGTTTCAAACGAGCTTCTTTTCAACTCAGTGTATTTGTAATATTCATTCAAGAGAGAAATTCTTGTAATTAAGGGTGACACGTCGTCTTGAAACATATATACTTTTATTAAAGGACTTACTTAGTCTCAAGCCAATTTTAAGGTGCATGAGAAAAAAACATTTGGATATTTGATTTATTTATTTAGAATCATAATATAAGTCAGCTACGAGTATAACCTGATGTTGTGTGATTTTTTACTTGACAGGCCCCGCTGAGTGGAGGAACTCTTATCCTATCTGTGGTCTCAATAGCCAGTCCCCCATCAATCTCCCAGATACCGAGGACATGACCTTTGACCCTAGTCTTAAACCCTTTCAAATTTCAGGATTCACAAACCCACAGGATTACAAACTAAAAATCAAAAATAATGGTCACACAGGTAAACATTTCATAGCATAACATGATACAATGGCTGTACTAGTATTCGAGAAAATTGGAAGTCCGCGGGAAAATATTAAGATACCTAAAACAGAGTAAAATTACTTCCATCTTCTGTCTGCTCTCAGTGCAAGTCAGCGTGGAGGAGGGAAATCTAATGGTGGAGGGAGGCGGACTCCCCGGGCGATACAAGACGGCCCAGTTCCATTTCCACTGGGGTCGGGACAACACTCAGGGGTCAGAGCATCTGAACAGAAACACACATTACCCAATGGAGGTGAGGGATATTGAAGGTACCCTCTAACATGTCGGGTACACTACCTTGTTTGGAAGACAATTTTCAACACATGACGATGTTTTCGTCACACTTAAATGTTCTCGTGCTTTCGGTATCGGGCGGGGGGGGGGGGGGGGTAACCCCCGGGCTTTCGTTCAATAAAATGTACAGGACTAATGCTGAACATATTGGAATGAGTTGTGACTGATTATTTGTTAACATAGGATTTGTAGTAAACTTTTGGAAAAGCTAGGAGGAATTTGGAATTTTAAACAATTTGTATAAGTATCGCTGGCAATGTGTTTAAATTGTTTACACAGAATCAGTCTAGAAAAAAAATGTTCGTTCGTGATTTGCACTTATTGTATATATGTAAATTGTGGGTGAAGAATTTTAACAGACTAAAATAGAAACAACATGAAGAGGGAAGTTCATCCATCAATTATTGTACCACTTGTGTATGTCAGACGTGATATAGCTTCAGATTAATATTGGGAGGGGGGTTCAAAGGCTATACAGCGACGATTGCATTGTTACTGTGTAGATAGAAATCCTACAATCAATTTACAAGTAATGATATATACATGTAATATTAAGAGTAGATATTGAAAACACTATACATGTATACTAAAAATATTTTTTATCAAAATTTCGTTAAACTATTTATGTAATTTTTATTTTAAATTCTTTATACATGTATATGTTGTGACATTTGACATGGTGTACATGATAATGTGGTGATTTTATATGAACAGCTCCACGTGGTGAACTATAACGAGAAATATGGAAACTTATCGAACGCCGCCTCAAAGGAAGGGGATGGTCTGGCCGTACTCGGCTTCTTCTTCGTGGTGAGCAAAATGTTTAATTCTAAGTAGAATGCTACAGTGTAACTCGGCTTATTTCCATCCGGAAAGGGATGTTGAATTACATGAAATACACTTCAAATGTGCATAACAAAGGGTCACAGCGAAAAACAAATTGATCGCATAAATGAAAATAAAAAGTCTTATTCTTATAATTTTTGTTTTGTTTTCTTTTTCAGCCAAATGGAAATACTGATAATAGCGCGTTCACCACTTTGTTGAATAAATTTAATGACGTTAAATTAAAAGGTAGGGAGCAGCATTTTATTAGAAAAACAATATTGATGTGTTTCTCTTTAAACATTTTAATCTTTAAGATATTTGATTTTATAAAATAATTCTCAATATGATGTATAATCGTGATTTAATAAAATACATGTATTACAATTCTCAATTAACATTGGACTTTCAGTTAGGCGGAATATTCTCAACCTTACATAATTAGCGTCTGAAATTTACACAGCCTTTCATTCACTGTTGAAATATACAGTGTATACATTGCGGTAAATGTCAATGATCAAAGGATGCACAGCATTTCGTACGACAGAGAGGTGGGGCTTAAGTCGTCTCATCGTTGTCAACAACAACTTGAAGTTGCTGATGTTATTAACGCCCCACTGAGAGTTTAAGGTTAACGGAGAGTCGTACTAATTAGCTGCAATAATGTAGCCCTCTCCTTTTATTCGGGGGGAGGACAACAATTCCTTGGGATCTCAGTAATGGTGCAAAGCGGGAGCGATTCACTCCCGCACGGATTTCGGCTTAAATTGTCAGTAAACGGCTATTTAATTAACATGTCTTACTCGGACTTCCAAAATGTAGTTATCCAAGACATAAATCGATCCAAAAATATATAGAACAATTCATATATCGCTTATTTTTCGTGTATGTCAATATCACAAGTTAAATTTAGCCGCCTTGTTTACTAACCTTGACAGATTTTATTTTGGGACTGCCAATGGTATTAAATTTTAAGCCTGAATATCGCTGTTTACGTAAAAATAACACATGGAATTGTTTTATTTATCAATATTTACTGATACTATTCATCACAATTATTTATAAACACAGACACCTGGTTTACTGAGTTATTCTAAACTTCAAGCGCAAGTCTCAGTATGTCACGCGTGAACTGTCATGGCGGCTGAGTAGAAGCGACAGGTAACACTTAGATTTATCTTAAATGGTTTTCGCGTTAAACGGGCTATGTTGTTGACAGTAAATAAAAATCTCGTCTTATTAGAAGTAAGTTGAATGTAAAAACAATATATTCTGCCTGCAGTCGCCCGTATTAAAAAAATATTTGTGCATCATTACGGAGATGCTGTGGAATTGTAGCCCTCTACAAAACATCAGATTAAAAAACAAGCAAATTCAAAGAATTATGGTCCCCCACTTTTGGCGTCTTTGTGGGAGTGATGTCATTTTTTATGACATGTTGTCTCAAATATGAACGCCCTTTCGTATGTCATTTAGAAATTATTACTGAAGTAGGGTGTTTTTTTAAAATAACGTCAATCGTAAAGGTCAAGGTAAATGGGTTACAAATCATGGAATGCTTAGAAATATCTTGCCACAGGTAATACACATGTCAAAATATATGAAAGCCATATCGCTTCTCAGGATAAGGAACAAGATGTGGCAATTGCAACATACCGAAGACTGAACTTTTCTTAAATGCAAATTAAATATGATATATTACCCAATTTTTTTTTATTAAAAGTAGGTCAAACTCTAAGGTCAAGGTCATTCTTGATATCCAATGAAGGGTCCTGTCACAAGGATTAAATATGTAAAACATGAAAGCCTTAGCCCAAACCCTTTAAAAGTTATGGTCAAGGTTCGTTTTTTAAAAGTAAGGTAAACGTCAAGATCAAATGGTCAAAGTTCTCTGTATCCAATGAAAGGCCTTCTCACAAGGATTACAAATGTGAAGTATGAAAGCCCTATCCCCTACCGTTTAAAAGTTATGGCCAAGGTTAAAGTTTTTTCACAAGTACAAAAATCTCCAAGGTCAAGGTAAGAAGGTCAAGGTTGTTGGTATCCAATAAAAGGCCTTGCCACAAAGAATACATAATATTATGTGAAATATGAAAGTCCTAGTATCTACCATTCAAAAGTTATGGTTAGAGTAAAAGTTCAGAATTTTTGTGTAAAAGTGGGTCAAACTCCAAGGTCAAGGTCAAAAAGTCAAATTTTGTGGTACCCAAAGAAAGGTCTTGTCACAAGGAATACACAGACTGACAGACTGACGGACAGACGAATGAGATTTAATGTTCCCTCGCTTTCGCGAAAGCAGGGGACAAAAACGGAGGGCTACATTATTGCAGCTAGTACTAATGCGAATGAAATGGATGGTTTTTTTTTCAGACGCCGAGTCAGAACTTACCGGCTTCAATATTGATTTTATGCTCCCATTCTCAAGCGGAAATGCTGACCGATTCTACAGATATTCCGGAAGTTTGACCACGCCTCCGTGTTATGAGAGCGTGGTATGGACTATCTTCGAGAGTACTATCCCAATTTCCGATTCACAGGTAATACTAATTAACTATTTCATAACTTACTTTGACCTTTTTTGTGAGCAGCAACACACATTCTCTCCATCAAAGGTGTGTCAACTTTTGATGATTTCACTAAAAGAAGGCCACAGCAACCTACTGTTGATATTTTTGGCAGGTTCTTTAATTCTTTGTTAAGTTGCAAACAATAAATGGATTATAAAACTAATTTTATTTTCTTTGACACAGCTTGCTATGTTCCGGATGCTACAAGAGGATAATACACCAAATAGCGATCACGTGATTGTAGATAACTTCCGGCCAGTACAGGCTCTAAATGGCCGCCAAGTGAGGAGAAGTTTTGCAAGTTCCGCTTCTGGTCTTCAGATTTCTTTCTTAGCTCTGTTACTCGTACTACTACGTTTTCTTTAGAGTATTAACCCTATTTATAGATTATATTCAAGTCTCTTTAATACTTCAGGAGTGGTAAACTATTTTCTAACACACTGAACATAGTTAATTAATGTCCATCCATCATATCCCAATGCTGATAATTCATAAATGGCTAGGACCAGTTAGTGCGTTTATTCTTTTTTCTCAAGATACATATGTATAGTCATTGAGAGCAATAGTCATGAAATATACAGTGTTTTATGTGCATATTTGAATTATTTCTTCATTTTCATTTTATCACTGGACCTTTCACCAAAATTTAAGAATATCGATCTGTTTATATTGTTGAAAACATTGAAGGACATACAAAATTCAGATATAAATGATTAGCATAAAAGTTAAGAGCGGTGCTTAATTTCTAGACTCATTCAAAGGTTTTTCTACCTTCCACTTTTTTGTATGATTTTATATTTATCATGATATTTGCTGTATACGTACATCAAGTGATACATTTGTGTGAAACTGATTGATATGTATCGATTGTGTGAATCTCGGTGATCGAACCAATAAAACATTATCATTTAATTCGTTAGAATTACTTCTGATTTGTTTCATTTTATTTCTCCTCTGAATATTTTATGTGTTAATGCTAAAATTACATAAAATTCTATATAATAATGAGGCGATCTATAAGAATGTCATAATTATGATCAAACTACACGTAAAACAAGGGAAAAGAAGTCGGTCTTTGATTTTAGCAGACGATTAAGGGCCATGAACTATATACATGTAATTCTGTAATTAGAATTTGACCAGTCAAGGATTTTTTGTCATTTTTTAAAAGAAATTTTGATACATTTATATTTGGAGCCAGTTTTGCATCATGATACATGTATTTATATGACGTGATCATAAAAAAACAAGTTCTATTTGTCAGCAATTTTGCTTCTGAGATTGAGGGGATCGTTAGGGGGAAAAGCCAACTTACATATTGTGATGGTTTCATAGAAAAATCTGTACCATGTTGATATATAGAAATGATAGAGACGCTGAGTGTTGGTGCCTGCATTGAATATCATTGTAGTTGTGATGTACCTAAGTACACTGAATGAATATACATCAATGAATAAAATATACAAGAAACATTATTTTTTCTTTTTGTTTAAGAAATTTTTTTTGAATAAATATCAAATATTTTTCATATGGATTTTGTTAATGTCAATCGTTGATGAGAAATTAAATGATTATAATTTTGAAATGCAAAAAGATATTTGAAAACTAAAATTTGCGTATTTAGCAGATATGATTTACGGAATTTGATCCTGAATGTTATTTATCAGTGTACCAAAATAGAGTTAAGCGATCCTCCCTTCCTTGCCATTTGGACGATGGATACCATACAACGCCGAACGATTTTATTTACCAAGCTGTTTCTACAGTCTAATTCAAGTTTCCCTTACGTATGGTAAATCTCATTGGGAAGAGGAAACCTAGTAAAGATTGTGTACATTTGTTTCATTTCAATTCCGGAATAATACATACACACAGATATTACTAAAATAATACCACTGCGTTGAGGTTGCATTAATTAAAAATGTTTCGACAAAGGTTCAACAACAGACAAGAGGTCCATGGGCCACAACGCTCACCTGAGTCAATATGACCCTATCTGTTTTAATCAGCATTTTTTTCTACTCCTATGTAAACTTTGACCTTGTTGTAATCCGATCCTTTTCCGATGTGTCCATATGGATTGAACAAACTTAAATCTACACTTTAAAAGTATACTTCCATATTCAATGAACTTGTCGTGACTTTGCTATTCTTGGGAAGATTTTAAAGAAGTGGACTCACCCTACCCGTCGATGAAAGCAATTAATGAATTTGAATAAACATTAATTTATACTCCCATGATACTTCCATATTAATGTGACTAATCATGACTTTGTTGTGCTTAATTAAAGGCCGAGGTTTTCAACCGTACGGTTTTCCTCAGGTAAGTTTGGTGTGGGGTGGAGTTTAATCGAAGCGGCAGAGAAGCCCCGCGGGAACGACGCTGGCTTGTGTATACTACCTATATACACAGGATGTTACCTGAGCCCCTGAGTGTATTACCTGTATGCGTTTTCCTAAGACTTTGTAAACCGAGGCTGTTTTTTTTTTCATGTTTAGCTCATGAATTGAAATGCGAAATAAAGCTTTTTTGGTTGCAGACAGAATTCTTTCAATTTCTTTCTTTAAAAATAATTGATATTTTTAATAATTCGACATTTTTCATATACAGTGTGTTTCTTAATGAAGTGTTATAACGAAAATACATTTAGCACCAAAATCTGTCGTTGTAATCTGGCGACAAAAAGGGAAGTAATTCAAACTAGTGCTAATTGTAACGGGGACCGTTACAGATGTTCCCCAAACGCTCCCCATTTCCCTTTTGGTGCCATATTCCCTATAAGTTTCATTAAATAGGACAAACTTTATGCATTTGAGACTTTAACAACGTTTACCCAGAAGGGTACCAAGTTCATTCAAATTTTAACATTGCACGCGTGCGCATGTGAATGCGTGTGCGTAATGACCATATCATCTTATCTACACAATCTATATACTTCAATATACTAAATATTAAAATATTTAATCCAAAAGTATTAAAAAAATACGCTCATTCAAGTGTATTTTTGATTTTACTCATTCCACGTGCACGCACGTGCATACATGAACATGGTGACATACCTACTTGTGAAAGTCCATTACATCTATCCATGTTCTAAATCCCACTCAGTTTGATTGAAAACCAAGGGAGTTATAGCTGATTAAAGTTTCAGCCAATCAGATTGCAGCGTACGTTCACGCACGTGTATGGATGTGCATGGTGATCATACCTTCTTGAAGAAGTCCATTATATCTATCTATGTTCCAAATCTCATCCTGTTTGGTTGAAAAATAAGGGAGTTATAGCTATTTAAAGTTTCAGCCAATCAGATTGCAGCGCACGTACACGCACGCGTATGAATGTGCATGGTGACCATACCTTCTTGTAGAAGTCTATTATATCTATCTATGTTCCAAATTCCATTCTGTTTGATTGAAAAACAAGGGAGTTATAGCCATTTAAAGTTTTAGCCAATCAGATTGCAGCGCACGTGCATGCACGTGCTTACATGTCAATTGTTATATATCATATTGTAGTACATCCTAAAGTATGCCTATGTTTTAAATTTTATAGCATTTTGTCAAAAAACAGAAAAGATATTGAGATTTTTGTTTCAGCCAATCAGAGTGAAGCGCACGTGCATGCGCGTGAGTTCATGCTAATTTGACATTATCTACAGTATTAATATATGTTTATATAATGAGTTTCAAATCATTTCATAAAAAATTGTAAAAGTTATAGCTATATTAAGTATATCAGTCAATTCACTCATTTCACGCGCACGCACGTGCAGGCGTATGCGCGCAAAATGACCTTCGTTCCGCACACCTACACAACACACCTATTAACCCTAAAAAGGTTTTAGCTCAGTTGGATGAACAGTTTCTGAGAACACTCGCGGACAAAAAAAGTACCGGAGAAGAAATAAGAAAAAAAAAAATAATAATAATAATAATAAGAAACAGAGTAAAAACAATATGTTCCCAAACTCCGTTTGGGGAACATAATAATAACTAGTGCTAATTGTAACGGGGACCGTTACAGATGTTCCCCAAACCCTCCCCAACTCCCTTTTGGTGCCATATTCCCTGTAAGCTTCATTAAATAAGACAAACTCGATGCATTTGAGACTTTAACAACGTTTACCCAGAAGTGTACAAAGTTCATTCAGATTTTAGCATTGCCCGCGTGCGCATGTGAATGCATGTACGTAATGACCATATCATCTTGTCTACACAATCTATATATTTTAATATACTAAATATAAAAGTATTCAATCCAAAAGTATTAAAAAGATACGCTCATTCAAGTGTTTTTTTGATTTTGCTCATTTCACGTGCACGCACGTGCATACATGAGCATGGTAACCATATCTTTTTGTAGATGTCCGTTACATCTATCTATGTTCCAAATCCCACCCCGTTTGGTTGAAAACCAAGGGAGTTATAGCTGTTTAAAGTTTCAGCCAATCAGATTGCAGTGCACGTACATGCACGTGTATGCATGTGCATGTTGACCATATTTTCTTGTAGTAGTCCAGTATATCTATCTATGTTCCAAATCCCATCTTGTTTGGTTGAAAATCAAGGGAGTTATAGCTATTTGAAGTTTAAGCCAATCAGATTGCAGCGCACGTGCATGCACGTGTTTTTTTGATAATTGCTATATATCATGTTGTAGGATATCCTAATGCATGGCTATTTTCAAAATTTCAAAGGATTTCGTCAAAAAACAAGAAAGATATTGAGACTTTAGTTTCAGCCAATCAGAGCAAAGCGCACGTGTATGCGCGTGAGATCTTGCTATTTTGACCATGTCATATTGTCTATGCTTCTAATATATCCTTATATTATAAGTTTCAAAGCATTTCATCAAAAATTTAAAAAGTTACGCCTATATCAATTAAATCGGTCATTTCACATGTTGCATGTGCACGCTCTTGCAAGCACGTGCGCGCAAAATGACCTTCGTTCCGCAAATCTACATAACATGTCTACTGACCCTAAAAACATTTCACCTTAGTCGGATGTATAGTTTACGAGATCATTCCCGGACAAAAAAGTACCCAGGAAGAAGAAGAAGAAGAAAAATAATAATAATAAGAAACAGAGTAAAAACAATATGTTCCCCAACTTCGTTTGGGGAACATAATTACACGTCGTCTGCGCAAAACGAAAGACGAAAGAGAATCATAAAACAGTCTCTCGGTAAATAACAATGAAACTTAGAAACGATGTTTTGAGAATAAAATGTTGAAGTAGAAATATTATTGTCTAAATAAATATCTTTTTAAGATAAACCTTACTTGATTTTTCCATAACGCATGGTCGTTAAAAATGGCCAGGGCTTCGGATCGGGGTTGATTCCCAGACAGCTATGAAACGGAAAAAGAATATCATCTGCATCGTTTTTTTCTTTCGGGATTCATTATTAATTTCAAACATTAAATACAAAGCAAGATGTTATATTCCGAGTAATTTCTCTTCTAAAACTTATTATTATACCGTAACGTCGTCACCATGTCTTGAAGAAACACGTACAGGTTTGTCTTATAAATATAAATTTGCTTGACTCATGAACAATGTTACAATGTTGTCATACTTCTTTTAAAAAATAATTTTATTTAATTCCATGATACTAGCTTCAAACGCAGGTCGGTTTATTTTGTTAATTAATGGAGGAATAAATGTATTTTGACACGGAAATTAAAATTATCGATTGTAATCCTGATATGAAATCTTCCCTCTTAAAATTAGATTTATAATATATATATTATATAGCCATGATTTTTTGTAATTTGATAGATTGATTATATTTATGGCATATTCTTATGAATTAAAAAAAAAAGAAAAGAACGATTTGATTGCTTCTTTATCACGTTGGCATACAGTGCGGTAGGCATCAAAAGCCTGAAAGTTAATTCGATGGTCGGTACGATCTCCAGACAAGGTGCACAAGATATACACAACAGCAGCAAACTAAATGTCAATCAAATCAAAGCATCCAATCCCAGGCTTAATTTCAGATGATTGACAGAGGTTCTAAGACCAGGTAAATTCGAAGGAGGTGCTTATTTCCTCCCCCTTTAAGATTGTTATGCCCCAGTAATCGAAGATTCGGGGGAATGTAGTTTTTGCCCTGTGCGTCCGACTAGCTGTCCGTTTGTCCGGAAAAAAAAACGTTAAGCTTGCTCATAAGTTTTGAATGGGTGGAGCTCTATGGCTTTTATATGTCACAGGTGTATTCCTTATGACAAGACCTTTCTTTTGGTTGCACCAAATTTGACCTCATTACCTTGACCCTGGAGTTTGACCCACTTTTACCGTTAGTATTAGCGTTTTCATATTTCCCATGTACCGGTATATCCCTTGTGAGAAGACCAAGGGCTTCCTTTTATGTATCAACAATTTTGACTATTGAGTTTAACTAGCATTTGAAAATTTCAACCCTCGCCATCAGCTGCCATTCGGAGGCATCAGTGTTTCACAAACAGATCTTGTTCTTATGCCCCCGTAAACGAAGTTTCGGGGGTACATAGTTTTTGTCGTGTCCTTCTAGCTAGCTGTCTGCAAATACTTTAACCTTGCCTATAACGTTTGATTTAGTGCAGCTATGATTTTTATATTCCATATGTGTATTTCTTGTGACAAGACCTTTCTTTAGGTACCTCCAAATTTGACCTTTACATTGGAGTTTGACCCACTTTTACACAAAAATTCAAAATTTTTACTTTGGCCATATTTTTTGAACAGTAGATATCAGGACTTTTATACTTCATATATGTATTCAATGTGGAAAGACCTTTCATTGGATAACAACAACTTTGACGTTGGAGATGTTCGTACTTGAAAAAACTTTAACCTAGGCCATAACTTTTGAATGCTAAGGGCTAGTGCTCTCATACTTCACATACTGAGTATGTAATCCTTGTGAAATGAAGCTTCATTGGATACCAAGAACTTTGACCCTTTGACCCTGGAGTTTGACTTACTTTTAAGAAACAAACTTTGACCATAACTTTTGAAGGGTTAGAGCTAGTGCTTTCATACTTTTTATCTTTTATCCATGTGACAAGACCTTTCATTATACCCCCGCTTGAAAAGCGGGAGGGTATATAGTAATCGTTAATTCCGTCCGTCTGTACGTCTGTCCGTCTGTTACGCTTTGGGGTACCCATCTCTTATCCGCAACTCCTCTCATACCACTGAATGAAATTTGATGAAACTTTCACAGAATCTTTATTACATATTGCCATTGTGCACCTCCTATTTTACTTTTTGATCCGACACATATTTTGGGTTTCCCGGGCACAGCAAAACATGGACTTTGTCATCAGTTATAATCATATGGGAGGCGGGGGGTATCATTTAGTGAGCTCATTGCTCACAGTACCTCTAGTTTGTATCAGAAATTTTGGTCCTTTGACCTTGACTTTGGAGTTTGCCCTACTTTTTATAAACATTTTAACCTTGGCCATAATTTTGGAAGGGTTAGGGCTAAAGCCTTCCATACCTCACATATGTCTTCTTTGTGGTAATACCTTTCATTGGAAACCAATTGCCTTCACCTTTGACCTTGGAAATTTCCGTACTTATGAAAAAACTTTAACCTTGACCTACTTTCATATATCACATTTGTATTTCCAAGGATAAAACCATACTTTGGGTACCAATATGTTACATTTGCATAAGTTTAAGAAAAGTTCTATCTTCGCTATGTTGCCATACGGGAGCATCAGTGTTTCACAAACACATCTTGTTTTAATTTTATACCCCCCGCTTAAAAAGTGGGAGGTTATAGTGTAATCAGTATGTCCGTCTGTACGTCCGTCCGTCTGTCTGTTATGCTTTGGGGTACCCATCTCTTATCCGCAACTCCTCTTATACCACTGAGTGAAATTTAATGAAACTTTCACAGAATCTTTATTACATATTGCCATTGTGCACCTCCTATTTAACTTTTTGATCCGACACATATTTTTGGTTTCCCGGCCACAGCAAAACATGGACTTTTCCATTATAATCATATGGGAGGCGGGGGATATCATTTAGTGAGCTCATTCTCACAGTACCTCTAGTTTTTTATTGTAAAATGCTATGTTTAATTCTGATAGCCTGAGAATGCCTTTATAACAAATGTCTGCTGTATTTTTAGTCCCCTGATTTCACTGAGAAGTTGGGTAATCAATTTCGGTCAGTTTGTTTGTCCGTCTGTCTGCATTTCTGTCTGTAACATTTTCTTTTTCGCGCGATATTTCGGGATTTTTAGGTTATTGCAATGAAATTCTATAAAATAACTCCCTATGACTTAAAGGAGACCCCAATTGATTTTGATATCAAAAGGCCGAGGTCATGAACTGATTAAGTCTTTCCTGCTTAAACAATTTGTTTCAGCGCAATATCTCGCGAAGCCTTTGAGCTTTTACAATAAGATTTTACATCACATCTACCTACATGTAAGGAAGAACACTTACTGATTTGGAGGCCAAAAGTTCAAAGTCGTGAATTCATATTTTCGCTCTATTAAACTTTCACTTTCCGGCGATATGTCAAAAAGCTTTTGCAATGAAATTTTATACCATAAATCCCTATGACCCGCCCACCCCTCTTAAACCCCCTCCCCCCTTCTGGATTCGCATGTGCTCTTCATTTTCTTTGAGCTGAAGACGACGATTCCCTGAATTAGCTTAAATATTTTGTCTCTTTGCTTAAAAACGCTCTATACCAAAATTGGTTGAAATTAATTGCATGAACAATTTTATGAGAATAAAGAGGCTAAAAATGTTCAAAATCTTATCACTGACGAATGGAAGAGGGACAAAATGCATAGCAATAAGAACAACTGAGTGTCACTCGTTTAACCTAATAAAATGAAGAAACCTTTTATTTATCATGCAAGAAATTAAAGATGACTTGAAGGGAAATAGGCACATATTCCCAGTCTTTATTCTGCAATATTAGCTGTAGAATTTAATAACGAATTTTTCACAAGCTACAACGGAAAAGAATATACAGAAGTATGGACTACTTTATAGTTGATAATTTTCGAAAACCCAAGATACATCAACTGACAAACTTCGATGATTATAAGCCAATAAATACCTGAGATATTCAAAAGTAGGTCACCGTGGTCGTCATCCTCCGAAAACCTAAGATGCATCAACTTACAAAGTTTGATGATTCTAAGCCAGTAAGTACAGGAGATACTTAAATAAAGCCAAAATGTCAAAAGTAGGTCTCTTTTTGGTCGCCATTCTCCGAAAACCCATGATGCATCAACTGACAAAGTTTAATGATTCTAAGCCAATAAGTCCTAAGATACTTATATATAGCCATAAAATGTTGAAATTAGGTCACTGTGACCTACATTTTGGTTGACGTTTTTCGAAGTCCCAAGATACATCTACTGACAAAGTTTAATGATCATAGGTCTGCAAGTATTCAAAATATGCTTTTTAAACAATTTGAAAACAAATGCCTGCCAAATTCAAAAAGTAGGTCACAGTGACCTTCTTTTTCAAAAATATGTTTTAAGGCCCCAATATGCATCAACTTACAAGATTTGATGATTCTTAACCTCTCAGTGTCTGAAATATTGGGATTAAATGTTTTAGAAAGAATTAGCCATAAAATTCAAAAAGTAGGTCACGGTAACCTACTTTTAAGTTGACATTGTTTGAGGACCTCAGACACATCAACTGACAAAGTTTGAAGATCATAGGCTTCAAAGTGTTCAAAATATGCCTCCAAATCAATTTGAAAACAAATGCCAGAAAAAATTTAAAAGTAGGTCACCATGACCTACGTTTGAATTAACATGATTTGAAGTTCTAAGATGCATCAACTTACAAGATTTGATGATCCGAGTCTTTATAGCAAGCAAAATATAAACATTTTTATAAAATGTAAATTTAGGTCAACTTTGAAGTGACCCTGAGACCACGCCCTTTGCCCCAGGGTAATTAATTCCCTGTGCAAATTTTAATCAACATATCCTGATCCTTGTATGCAAGTTTGGTGAAAATCTGCCTGGTGGTTCTGGAGAAAAAGATTTCTTAGCAACCAGTACTTTTGGTTTTGTTTTCCTGATTATCTCCCCTTGTTTAAGGGTCCCAACCCTAGTTTTAGTATAAATGGTTGCCCTTGGGCCAAGGATACCCTGTGACAAATTTGAAACTGATTGGCCAAGGGGTTCTTGAGTTATTGCCCATATTCTAAAAAGTTTACGCACATCACACAAATGGCCACAGCATTAGCTCTTTGAGCCTTTGGCTCAGAAGAACTAAATAAACAGAATGATAGGAACAAAAGCTGAGACCTTTATTACAGAAGATCAGCAACATAGCACTACAACATGGATATGACAATCATGTGACAGTCATGTGACGATCATGTGATTGGAGTGTAGCAGAACATCAGTAATGGTTTGGCACACAAAACATGGTGGTACAATGGTTATCAGCATACAACAGATATTTATATCAGATCAGCAAGGTTACTTACAACATACTGATATGTCAAGGTGAATTTTCTTGAATGTTAATTTTAAACAACCATAATAACACAGATTTATGGAATAAAAAATATTACAACTTTACATCACATTGAACATAAACACTCATTTGATTGATATAAAACTTGTCACTATATCCCAACAGTGAAAAATTGAGCTATTTGATGCATTAAATGTTACATCTGTTTCAGTATTACTAAACATATCATAGTCAGTCTTAATACATGTATCATTTGAATTTTGCACATTGAAAAAAAGTCATTTGATTGCAGCTGTTTAATTACAGGACTATTGTTATTACTTTTCAGAACTTCAGACACTATTCAAAGTAACTTAAGTACTGTTTAATACTACTTTTTTCATATTGCCCCTCACATTAGCATTGTGTTTCAAGAGAGACAACTCTAGGTCTGATATGTGACCAAAGACTGATTCAGATAGTAATACGAAATTATCACGGATAATGTCTATACATGAACACATTAACATTTTAAACGGAAATGTCAATGAAAGGAGAAAAAACAACCTTCTGTTACAACAGTATAGTAAGTACCTGACTTAATCAGCAATTAAAACACTTAGTACATAATGATATACACCTCTGCTACATGTACATAGTTTTGCTTCCCTTAAAGAAAATATAACACTCTAAAAACCAAATACCATAATGTTTGACAAAATATTACAATGTACATGAAGGAAAGCAAAAGGAAAAATTTTGACCTAAAGAAAGTCACGTCATAAAATAAAATAGCATTAAGAACCAGCAAAATGGAACCAGCATTTGGTAACCATGGTAACTGCTCGCTGTTCAAGACTTGCGGGATTCAGAGTTGTCTCTGACTTGGAATGATTTTGTCACAAACATTTCTCTGGTAATGATATGGTTCTCAACCTGATAGTATTGTACATGTACATGTATCTGTGTACATAATTAGTTGTCACAAAATAATATCATTAATATCAATCCACCCTGTACAAAACTACACAGGTATGTGAGATTCATTGCTTTATCTTAATTCTGTGAAAATGCAAACAAAATGACTAATGGAATTATACATCGATGACCAACATAAATAATTCTGAGACATTAAAAACATGCAGCTAACCCCCATCCGTTACAGTGTCTGGGTACATTTTCTGTGATGCAGAAATTTGGAACTGGAATATGCTGAGCAAGTTGATTTCTTTTATTTTGGAAGCAAAGAAATAGGTTCAAAACAGATTGAAGTTTTTTACTTGGAAGAAGAAATGCTACAACTACCTTTCTAATATACCTGATTAAAAATTAACTCCTGGATCAATGAACTTTATTGCACTCATGTTCACAGATACCCCCATAAATGTATTGTAAATGAAAACAGTTTGTTGATGTTTTTTTTACAGTAAATATGTTGACTAGAAAAACATTGGCATAAAAAAGTCGTAAAATCCCTTGACCATAAAAATACTATTAAGTATTTTCTGTTTTCAAAAAAAAAAAAATCTATATCAATATCTGAATGATTTACTTTAAATACATGAATATCTAATGCTTCTATTTAAGTTTAGATAAAAAAAGAACACTTGTCATGTGAAAAAATCATATTCCAGACATTGTAATACACTGTATTATGATTTTTTTTTTAAAAATTTTTATCTCAGATTATTTTTTAAGATTTGTATAAAACAAAAAAAATGTGTGGGAAATTCCTGCTTGTATAACAAAATACAGTCAGAGAAGTAAAAATGTTCAATATACATGTACATGTATCTGTGATGTTGGGGAATCTATAATGTAGAGAATGAGAGATAATCCTGGTGTTTGACATATCTGAAATATCTAACATAACTGACATACCACCTGGTGTTTATTTATCTGACATACTGCAGTTAGGTTGCAGAATGAAATATATTCCTGGTATTTGTCAATCTCCAAATTATCAGGGTTTTCTGTATTAATAATTGTGTTATTCAGTATTCACTTATGTCAGTTTTCAGTTGGGAATATGTAAAACTTGAGTGGTAAATTCCTGTTCAAAGATTGACTCTTAAATTCCTTTAATCAAATCCTGAGATGATAATAGTACATTGACAACAGGCTGATTCATACATACATGTACATGTAAAGTCAAGTGTTAATTAACTTAAACTTCCTTCCAAAAAATTGAAACGGAAAAGATAAACCATTAGGATGTCTCCTCTAGATGTTCGATACATTGCTTTACTGCTGTGATCTAATATTTATATAACTTCCTGATAATTTTATTTTTTGATTATTACATCTAAAATAGAAAATTTACTTTCCTTTTAATTTCACTTTTTTCTTGTTTCAGATCATGGATATTTTTTTGTACAGAAGTAATTTTATATTAGGATATTTATGTAAACCAGACAGAAATTTTAATTCAACATTAAGAGAGAGAGAAAGATTTAAACTTCACCGGTAGTGAACTAACAGACTTTTACATCAATAACAATTACAACAATTAACAAGTGGAGATTACTCATGGTAAAACAAGAATATTTCAACATTAATTTTTAGACATTGGTTTTGAAACATAAACTTAAAAACAACCAATGCTATATTAACATAGTGGTTTTCTGATGGTTTTGGTTTCAGCAAAATACAGTGAAGAGGTAACATATTCAGCAGATCTGACTCAAAATGTACAACCTGTAACCATGGTAACAGTAAATGAGGATAAAAAGGTGGGACAATAAAGCACATGTAATATACTGGATATAAATATCCCACACAACATCAGAATCTTTACTTCTTTTTCCCTGCCGGCCCTGGGGGTTTATCTTGTATAGCTAACATCTGTGAGTATTCCTCAAATGTATTATAGGATACATCTTCCTTTATCTGAAATGCCCAGTGTCCAAATTTGAGTGCTGTCTCCACATTGTCCTGATCATCATCAAATAAGATGATTTCCTGGGGTTTTATGATGACTTTTTGTCTATTGTAGACCTCTGTTAATACTGCTGTGATGTGGGCTTCTTTCCCTAAGTACTCGTAATTATGTCTCTCTCGGAATTCTATTGTATTGGCTTGTACATATATTTTTTCTGCATCCCTGAAAAGAGTGTGTACTTTGCAATGGAAATTCAAGTAATTAAATGAAAAATTTGCCAACATAATCATATATTAATGTTTTATAAAATTGACAAAAAATAACACATCAACACAGTGCGACTGCAGCAAGCTAAATGGGCTGAGAGCCAGGGGGGTATATTGGGAAGTGCTCTACCAATTGAGCTCAAGGGTTAACCCACTAGCCCAAGCTAGTAGGATGCCATGTTTTTTACACTGTTACATTGTCCCCCTCCAGAGAATGAGATGTCCTCATCTCTTTCGGAGTGCTGATACCTGTAGAGCGAAGTTCTAAGGGCAATCACTCTCATCTGCCAGAGAATACCCGGGCCTCATGTTGGGCGCCAAATGTAACAGAGACAATTTATTGCCTCTGCTGGGGATTGAACCTGAGACTTCTGGCTTGCCAGTCCAGTGCTCTACCAATTGAGCTAAACTAGCCTAAAGGATTAACCCATTAGCCCAAGCTATAGTAGGATGCCGTGTTTCTTACACAGGTACTATGCAGACATTTAAAATTTTCTGGATAGAACCTCTGTCCTATTTACTTTGCTACTTTGCTAAACACAATGAACACAATGAACAAATTCTATCATAAACCATAGTTTGTGGGACACTATCATTTTAATGCATGTTCCACCTACTGATCTAGTACTAACAGTAAGAATTTACACTGCAAGTGTAAAACTTTGTCAGTCATTTAAATTTATTGAAAGAATGTGCATACATTTTTTTTTTTTTTTTTTTTTTTTTTTTTTTTTTTTGCATTACTTTACATGCCTTATAAAAAAAATTAAATCTTCTTTACTTTTTCAGTAGTTTCTTCAGCAGTTCACGAATGACCCAGGGCTGAGAATGGAAGGTGACAATACACACGATAAGCTCCCTCTGTAGTGAAACTTCCAACAGGTCCTTCATACAGGGCCGAATGTGCTTGGCAAGATTGTCCGTGGAGTCCTTCCATACTCCACCTGAGTGAATTTTAATCAATGTTTGATCGAAATCAACAGCTACCACACGAATGCCCTTCTTCTCAATGCTCGACACCAGATTGACGACAGAACTTTTCGCCTTCTCTCTTGATGTAGTCATTTTTAAGGTGTCAATGTGTGAAACGTACAAAATATTTCAAAACAGTCCAATTTCTGTTTGGTTTTGCAGGAAAATACAACTTCTGCATGGTTTGGCCTTCAGGTTTTGACATCCATGACACCACCGGAAATGAAATTAATTATGTGAAAGTTTACTCGAAAACGTAACAGTTCCGGATAATGTTGCTTTAATCGAGCACTATCAACAGGATCACAGACACATTATAACAATATTTAATTTAGTTATTAAAAAAATAGCCCCAAGAGAAGGGGTTTTTATGCGAGAAATACCTATAAAAAGACCGATAAGGCCATCGGAAATGGGGGTGTGCGCAACAGTGAACTTTTTTAGGCCTAAATAAAAATATTTTTGAAAAAAAAATTAAAGGCAATAAGCCCACGGATAGTTAGAATGATCTAATTGTGTCTCGGTACAAGCCCTCACCACAGGTCCGTAGGACAATATCATTTTAACGATAGAACATTCTATCTATCCCACGGAGGTCTAGATCTGCGTCTCCTAAAAAATCTTGCCAGTATAGAATATTTTATAGAAAACCCGGGACCTATAGGTCACTGGGAAAACGAAGTTACTTTATGAAATGCCTCTCCATAATTACAAATATTTAATGTTATGTAGTCTGATTTCTTGAAGATGAAATACATTTTTTATTTCATTGTTCAATAAACATGTATCAGGACTTAAGTTATGAATTTTTTTAGAGAATATAAATACGATCTGTAAGAATTTATTAAGTTTATTTAATAGAAACAAGTTATATGGCTTATGGGTAATGAAAATGATCATATGTTACCACAAGTTGCCCAAAACTGGAAATAAATACTTGACTGACTGACTGACTTATATTTTACAAATTCTTTTACTCCCCCCCCCCCCCCTCCCACACCGTGTCCCTCTTGATTTCAGAATATATTTCAAAGTTGTTGACAAAGAAAAAATATATCATTAAACTTTATACGTACTTTCCTGATTTGAGATTTTAGGGCCGGGCTATAGGGGAAACCAAGATATTTTTAATGAACAAAGACAACTATACTGAGTCGATAGTATTCGCGTGAAGGGCGTGAGTCAAGGAATTTGCTCCAGGAAGGGGGTCCCCCGACCCCCTCTAGATTTGCGTAGCTGTATTCGTAAATATTATTATATTAGTGTATTAACAGATCTATCAACAATTATGAAAAATGTAGCTTTTTAAAATATCAGATAAACATGCAGGTACATAATGCATATCTCATTAAAAAAAAATAGGACCGAATTCATGGAAAAATATATGAGTTCTTATCAAAAATGTATAAATTTCAGACACATACATATGTGCATTCACATAAATAATAAATTTGAAGGTCCTTATAATAAATTTCCTCAAATCTTAAATGTAATGAATTTCCAGTGCTTTCATTAATTGATTGAGACATCATCATTTGATATGAGGATATAAGTACCCAGTCTCTAAATATCTATTTATTGTTTTGTAATTAATTAAAAATTGATATAATGATTGTTAAATGTCGATTCGATTTTGTGTGTTACCGTAGTCCCAGGGGATCATAACCAAAGTTGAAAATATTTTTATTCTTCCTTAATCGAAGATTCAGGGATATATATTTTAAGTGACGTAGCATCAATTTTGAAGGGGACAGGACAGCCAGAGAAAAAGAATCAGTTAACTTAACTAAAAAAAAACAAGCAAGAACTTGGCCTAACTCGGAAATCCTATACCATGATGGTGGTGGTGGTGGTGGCGGTGGTGGTGGTGGTGGGGGGGGTTGAAAACTACCTCTTTTTTTTTTTTTTTTTTTACATAGGGCATGTATAACTACATTACCTTATTTGGCTGTACTGCAAAAATAAGTGGGAGCCAACCCAGTCAGGCTTTCAATATACATTTTCAATGGTAAAAAATAATTTAAAAAAGAAAGAAGAAGAGGAGGGGGGGGGGGCATCTAACTACGTGCCTGAATTTTTGCCCTAGGCTAAGCGTCCGTCTGTCCATTTTGTTTGCAAAATCTTAAACCTTGTCTATATATATATTTTTTTAATTAAAGATATGACTTTCAAATTCTTGTGTTTTACTTGAGTCAAGACCTTTCTTATGTAGCAAAATATTTGCTTTTTTGCTTGGAATTAAACCCACTTTTGCAAAAATAGTCAAAATTAAACCTATTCTGGACAGTTTGAACTTGAAAGTTTTTACTACACATATGTACATGTATATATTGTGACCAGAGGTTTTTAAGAACTAAAATATTTTTTTTTACCTGCTGACCTTTGAGTTTGACACACTTAAAAAAATTTATTCTTGTCCAACAAGGATATTTTTTTTATTAAAAGAAAAATAAGTAATGTCAGGTGCATGTGGGTCAAACATTTCACCAAGCAGTTTGATATTGATTTTTTTGACAGCTCAGTAAGACATTTCAGATGTTTGACTTTTATTAGCATAGAATTTAACTGAAACAAGAGGCCCAGGGGCCACAGCGCTCACCTGAGCACATCAGGCTTGAATTTACTGCCCCCACCCCCTCCAGGCATTCATCATTTGAACAAACTAGAATCTACACTACCTGAAGATGATTCCATATAAATATCACTAATCATAGCTTTGAAGTACTTGTAAAGAAGATTTTAAAAGGTTTCCCTATATATCCCTATGTAAAAATTGGGTCGGCCATTTTGGCCCCACCCTAGCCCCGGGGTCATGATTTGAACAAACTTAAATCTGCTCTACCTGAGGATGATTCCACATGAGTTTTATCTTTCCTGGCCCAGTGGTTCTGGAGAAGATTTTTAAAGATTTTCCCTATATATTCCTATGTAAAACTTGGGTCTGCCATTTTGGCCCCACCCTAGCCCCGGGGGTCATGATTTGAACAAACTTAAATCTGTTCTACCTGAGGATGATTCCACATGAGTTTTATCTTTCCTGGCCCAGTGGTTCTGGAGAAGAAGATTTTTAAAGATTTTTCCTATATATTCCTATGTAAAACTTGGGTCGGCCATTTTGGCCCCACCCTAGCCCCGGGGGTCATGATTTGAACAAACTTAAATCTGCTCTACCTGAGGATGATTCCACATGAGTTTCATCTTTCCTGGCCCAATGGTTGTGGAGAAGAAGATTTTTAAAGATTTTTCTTATATATTCCTATGTAAAACTTGGGTCGGCCATTTTGGCCCCACCCTAGCCCCGGGGGTCATGATTTGAACAAAATTGAATCTACACTACCTGAGGTTGCTTCCACATGAGTTTCATCTTTCCTGGCCCAGCGGTTCTAGAGAAGAAGATTTTTAAAGATTTTTCCTATATACTCCTATGTAAAACTAGGGTCGGCCATTTTGGCCCCACCCTTGCCCCGGGGGTCATAATTTGAACAAACTTGAATCTTCACTACCTGAGGATGATTCCACCTGAGTTTCATCTTTCCTGGCCCAGTGGTTCTGGAGAAAAAGATTTTTAAAGATTTTTCCTATATATTCCTATGTAAAATTTGGGTCGGCCATTTTGGCCCCACCTTTGCCCCGGGGGTCATGATTTGAACAAACTTAAATCTCCTTTACTTGAGGATGATTCCACATGAGTTTCATCTTTCCTGGCCCAGTGGTTCTGGAGAAGATGTTTTTTAAAGATTTTTCCTATATATTCCTATGTAAAACTTGGGTCGGCCATTTTGGCCCCACCCTAGCCCCGGGGGTCATGATTTGAACAAACTTATATCTCCTTTACTTGAGGATGATTCCACATGAGTTTCAACTTTCCTGGCCCAGTGGTTCTGGAGAAGATGTTTTTTAAAGATTTTTCCTATATATTCCTATGTAAAACTTGGGTTGGCCATTTTGGCCCCACCCTTGCCCCGGGGGTCATGATTTGAACAAACTTGAATCTACACTACCTGAGGTTGCTTCCACATGAGTTTCATCTTTCCTGGCCCAGCGGTTCTGGAGAAGAAGATTTTTTAAAAATGCCATTAATTTTTAACAAATTCATGATTATCTCCCCTTGGAAAAGGGGGCCCTTCATTTGAACAAACTTGAATCCCCTTCACCCAATGATACTTTGTGCCAAGTTTGGTTGAAATTGGCCCAGTGGTTCTTGAGAAGAAGATGAAAATGTGAAAAGTTTACGACGACAACAACGACAACAACGACAGACAACGGACAAATTTTGATCAGAAAAGCTCACTTGAGCCTTCGGCTCAGGTGAGCTAAAAATCAAACAAATTGCTGTTTGTTTCTGTTTACTTTTTAATTGTCTTAACTAAAGCACATTTATGCATCTCCATTCAACATTCAGATTAGAAAAATATGACATACATGTATAATTTAGTAGTATATATCTAGCATTTCACAATCTTTCAGTTTCACAATGTACAACCTGTATTGATATGCACTTGAAATTATGTAATGAACTATTTAACTATCATTCAATAACCTGCCCATTAAAAAAAATGAGTCAAATAAAAACACAAAGAATGAAACTGGTATTTACATTAATCAATATGCAAATCAATCAACTGACCTGAAAATAAAATTTTCAGAGTTGATATTTGTATGTGTAACTCAACTCTGAGAGGAGAGCAACCTATTTCATTTGAAACAATTTCCTATAATCCTATGTCAGTCCTCTAATAATCCTTAATACATTAGGAACATTCCAAATATAATCCTAGTACAATCCTTTAATAATCCTTTTACAGTCCTTTTCTAAACAGTCCTACTCCTAGCCAAACCAGGATCTCTGTCACTGCGGGAAAGGCACTGCAGAATCCGAATATGTACCAGTAATACGTACAGGGCCAGAACTCAAACAGGAAGAAGAACAGGGCCACTACCGCCCCCGCGTGACAGGCAACAGCTGATTCAGGTCAAGGTCAAACAATGAAATAGGTTAAATAGCACTAATATTTCAATAAGCTTTCTTCAGAGCTGTCCATTTCTTAAACACACTATCTGAATAAAAGTGATGATTTCAGTCAGAGCTGGGAATGCGGTAGAAAATCCAAAAATATACCAGTATCTGTGACATGGCATTTCCCACAGAATGAAATACGCTAAGGAAACACAAGCACCACAGTGAGCCGAAATAGCTAACCAAGGTCAAGGACAAACATTCTTTAAGCAATTCATTGGTAAAACTATTGCTGGCTCCTTCACTATGAAGATTGAATTAGCTTATGAAAGGGTAAATGACTCTTCAACAATTATTCAAATTGTGGAGCTTGTTTGTGGCCTACAAAAAGTTTTATCAGATAATATTCCAGTAATGTATTGTAATAGGAACTAAAAAACAAACAGATACTGAAAATTTGACCTATTTTTCTACTACATTACTTTCATTGTTTGGGTGAAAATTTTTTAAGGAAAATCTGCCTTTCTGGTTTTGCACTTGCAAAACTTTTCCAATAAAAAAGGATACAAAGCATACTCTGGAATGGCATGAACATTGAGATTCCTCCAACGAATCCAATCAACTCGATCAACATGAGACCTAGCCCCACAGATAGGCCAATGATCATCCTGTAAAGAAAGGGTTACTGATAATTAACCTTGAATCCTAACTCCAGATTTTGAGAAAAAAATGTAAGTCTGCTGTTAAAAAAAGCATAATACATGTATACAGTTTTAAACTTGTAAAGTCTTTATGATTATTTAATTATAATAGATTTTATAAAACTTAATTTCATTAAAAAGCAAAATATTTTTTTTCCAATTCATTTTTTTTTCTTCAAAGAATACATGCAGTATAGTTTGACTTACAAGTACTCTAAGCAGTAAAGTTTGGCTTACTAAATAAACTGTAAAGTTTGACTTACTCTCATCAATAAATTTTTACTTATTCTCATCTGTAAAGGTTGGCTTAATTATTCCATCAGTAAAGTTTGACTTACTCTAATCAGTAAAGTTTGACTTACTCTAAGTCTGACTTACTCTAATCAGTAAAGTTTGACTTACTCTAAGTCCTTTGAGTCATACTCTGATTGTGTGTAGGTTGTTGGGAGGCACTGTTTGATGTTATCATCCTGAAATTATAGAGGGTTCTCATTAATAATATCAACTGGACTGAGGTGGTGGATTTTCAACTCTTATAAAGCTCTTGAACATTACTTCATTATGTACAAAAAGTTGCACCTTGTTGCAGTGATAATAATTTTATTCAACATTGAACTCTTCTGAAATCGATGTAATACTGTGTAAAAATCACTCATCAAATTGTACCTACTTGAGAGATTTTGTACTCATACATGTCATAATTCTGAAAGTTCTTAAAGATTTTGGTCTATTTTATTGAAAATTATCGCCGCATCAAAGTGTGATTTTCTGTATATCCTGAGAAAAACACTAATTTAAGAAAATAAGTTTGATTACAGAGCTAAATAAAGCTACTACTAGTTTATGACTGGTAATTTTAAATATATATTTGTCTATGTTATTCTTAGAGTTATTGTTTTTAATTTCGATTTGTATCACTGTATTGTATTGCTATATCTTGTTTGTTGTAAAGCACTCTTGAACATGTCCATGAAAAAAGTGCTATATAAATCTGGTAAAATAATAAAAAATAACAATACTACAGGTAGGTAAATAAAGCTATATAGCTAAATCAAGACAGTGATTGTTAATTTGTACCAGACTAGATATAACGTTCTATCGTTAAACAGGGATGTCAAAATTTTTGTTGCAATATTTCAATATTTCTTCATACTTATCGACCTCACACAGAATTGATATTATTGGTATCTCAGTATATCATCCCAGCCCTAGTTCTGACTGAAGTGAGGGATATATCTCGAGCCTCAATTACATTATTCTAACTCATACTAGACCTGTATCTGATATATGTATGAATAAGTTCAAATAACTTGTGACTTTGTCTATTTCTACATGTAACACTTTTGTGCAAAGTTGCATACATGTATAAGTATCTATACTGAAAGGAAGAAGAAACACATAAGAACATAATATGGGAAAAATTTTTGACTATGTGGCCGAAAATTATGAAAATTGGTCAGATGTGTATTTTGGTTTCTTTGCACTAAAATCGCTAGTCAAAACTACTCAACCATGAAATACGTAGGGGAAATGATAAAAATTCAGAAACACGTGCATGTTGATGATGATTATTTTGTGATAAAATTTTGTAGTGCCATACGATGCATTAGAGTTATAGACATCGTTTTTGCATATTTGCAGTCAGTATTAATTTCTTGCAATTGTGGTATGGCTGACTGAAACTACTGTGGGTTTAATACTGTAAATCACTTTTTATTCGCGAGAACTTTATTTTCGCGTAATTCGCGTAAAAAAAAAAAGAAGGTTTTTTTGGTTGTCAGAGAGTTAACTAAAACTGTTTCCAACCAACCATGACGGTGACGTTGGCGTGTAACAACGTCACAACATGATAGGGCTTTTCATCATGCCCCCTCGGTTATTGTCAAGGCATTATCACTGAAACTGATATTTATACAGCAGACATGCAGTCATACTCATTTTTTTCACCCAAATTGACAGAAACTCTCTGCTCTAATTTTGGCCGCGAGCTTGGGCACTTTACGTTGGTTTCACTCTCAAACGCGCACTTACGCGTCGTTTATGTGATTTTTTTAGCATGTTTACACTGAAAAAATGTAGCTAGTGATTGTCGAGGCTTTTTCACAAACATTCATGTGTACCAAACCTGCTGGGTTCTGTAAATTCTATCCTAAATCGAAAATTTGTTGGATTAGATTGGTCGGAGGGATTTGTTGGCTTTGGAATAATACAGCTAATCTCAGCCATTAAGACTACCATCGGAAGGGTTGAATAATTATGCTATGAAAAAGAAAAATGTTCTGGTGAAATCAATGCAGAGGAAAATCAAGTTTGTTACTGATGCGAAAGGGAGATTATGAGAATTTTCAGTTTTATTTTTGGGGGTGTTGACATATTGAAATCAGTATCTCAGGAATTTTCTGTCAAAATCACACAAAATTTTGGTAACTTGTTGATTAAAGATAAATTAAAATGTATGATAGCAATGCTGGAAAACACATTTGAAATAATTGTTTTAATTTAACTCATAAGTTTAATATGCGTTTCTTTATCCTTTCAGTATATATTAAGCTATTCTGAAAACTTAATAAAGCTATGTAGCTAAATCAAGCTATATACAACTATTTTTAGAAATAAAAAAAGATTGTGCTGGACATGACCTGTTATAACACACGTTTTAAGAAAATTTACAAAGCCAACGTAAACAAAATAAAAATACCTTTGCCCAGAAAAGTACAATGAGAATTATGACATGAGCAACGATGGTAAGGAATCTTGCAGGAACAACACCGCTTATCCGCATTGTTGTAGTTAAACAGGCAAAGAAATTACACGTTTAAAGTGTTAAATTACTTAATCCAGTCAATAGATAGTGAAACTAAATCTATGATTTTAAATCATGAAACGGAAAAATGAAATTTTTAACGGTAAAAACTACAGTGCATCACGGAAACATTATTAAAAACATTCTTTCAAACATAAACTTATTCTGTCTGTGCATGTTTGGCGGCCATTTATAAACAAAAAGTATTTTCCGGTTTTTGTCTTCCTGTTCCACATGCGCACTAACCCAGGCCACGTATTGTGGAACAACATTTATATTTTGGGAAGTCGAAGCCGGCTGAACGTCAAAAATGGTATATTAACCTGTTTTTTGTCATTGTTTTGTGATATATCTTAAACGATCATTTAATTTTCTTTTGTACATTCTACTTATAAGATAAGGCAGTGGATGTGAATGACAAAAGTATCATTGATGACCAAGCATGTTAGTTTTTCAAGGCAAAACAGTTGGTATCATTATTTAAAAAAAATATGCTCAGTATACCAGTAATGCAACGTTTATTGTATAATTTGGAATCTAAAGTGCTTAATCTGAGTTATAAATAATAGATTATAGAATGTACCTTAAGTAAGACACAGAATATCCTTATGCGACCAGTAGCTTTCTGGTACATAGAACAGTCAAACCAGAGAGCTACAGATCCAAGCATAGTAAAAACCTTTGATTTACGGAGATGCCTTCATATATTTCATATATTATTGGAATTTCTAAGCTTAAAATTCAAAATTGATCGGGGATGCCTGTTGGCCCAGTGGTAGATAGAATTGTAACGTTTTTCTCTCTGTGGGGTGTTTTGTTGTTACCCGCGTCACAAAACATTGTGGATCCCGTGTATAAGATAGGAACTTTAGATCTTAATAGATCTAACATCAGAACAACGACAAAGTTAGTTTCAACAAGAGTATTATTAATATCCAAACGTAGTTTACAATCCAGTACAAGCAATGTATATCAAGTATATCTGCTCACTAACTCTTTCTCCTTATATACCCTGCCTGACACCTAACGTGAATTAGGGCACCTTGTTAGGGCGTTAGGCTCCATCATTAGGGCACCTATTAGGGCGTTAGGCTCCATCATTAGGGCACCTGTTAGGGCAATCGGCTCCATCATTAGGGCACCCTGTTAGGGCAATCGGCTCCAGGTATTAGGGCCTATGCACCATAGTTACATGTAGGTGTCAAGACACAATATATTCATAGTATCTGATAAGCACCATATTAATTAGGACACTAATTAGGCTTCCAAGATAAGGGCGCTAATCAGGTACCATGGTTAGGACTTATCAGATAAACAAAATTCTTATCTCAGTTTTACTTTATAACAATAACATATTTTCATATAAAACAAAAACATTACATTGGTCCCTCCATTTGAAACATGACTTCCACTGTCATAAATTTTTAAAACATGAATATGAATCATACGTAAAATCACATTATGCAAATAAAAAAAAAGTGCCCATACACAAAAGCCAAATAAACAATAAAAAGACAAAAAGTAAAAGAACAAAATTATATTAAATAAAAATGTCACTAGATTAAATCAAAAGTTCATCACACTGGTAGCTTCACATTTGGATTTCCCTGGCCTTTTTTTCTTCAACATTTTCTTTTCACTTTTTTTTTAATATAGGCTTTTCCTCCCTAGGTTATAGGCCGTGTATGGTTGACTGACACCTGACCTGCGGCATCAGTCATCTTAGTTAATATAATTCCTTACAGTTCTCTTTTCAACACAGTTATGGTCTCGAGAACTGTTACTTGATAGAAATCCTCCTCTTTCTCTCTGGTTCCATGGGTTGTAAGGGCGTCCCCTCCTCCCTGGTCCTGTACTGGTACATGTACTTGCGGTTCTCATGTTTTTATAGATACTGTTGAATCCGTCACCCGCGCTTGGAGGTTTGGCAGTATCTGCAGCTGCTATTTCATTATTCCATTCCCCATCTTCAATCTCATACACAGGCTTATAGCCTGGTTTTGTCTCCTTTGGCAATTCTTTTTCCCCAATCCGCAAGCACTCTTCTTGCATTGCATTAAGAACTGCTTCTTGAAGTGTCCTAGGTCTGGTCCGTTTCACTGCGAGTCGAAAATCCTCAGATTGTCCACACTTATCTAAGAAGGACTGTATAGCATTTTCTTCAACTAAATCTGGATTTCCTGGATAGGCCCTTCGGTACAAATCTTCGATGGCCTGTCCTAAATCTCGCAGGGACTCGCCCGGTAGTCTTCTTCTCAATTTGGCGTCTGCAATATACCTTTCTTTCATTGCAGAATGCCCAAATCTTTGGTTCATCTTATCCTTAAGTTGCTCATAGTCTTTCTGTACAGTAAGGGGCATTCCATATGCATAGCTCTCGGCTTGTCTTCGCAAGGTGCTAAGCAAAACTCTGCGAGATTTCTCGGGTCCCCATGAGTTTAATTCTGAGATGTTTTCAAAATAGTGTAAAAACTCATCCCAAACATCATCATTGGCCCCTGAGAAGGTCCTCCTTACTGGATATTCGTTGGTTCGTTGACCAGCATTTGGTGTCATAGGACTGTTTTTAGGTGTCCCGTCAGCCATAGGAAATTCAAGATTGCACCCAAGTCCCTGAGGAGACTGATTGCCCAAATAAGGAGTAGCGCGTCCAGATTGCCCCAAAACCTTAGGTTCCTGATAGGTACCTTTAGGGGCGTTAGGTGCACTACCACCAGTATAGGGTGTATCACTGGGTATCAAAGAAATTTCCCTTTCCTTACTGGCATTTGGCAGACCGGATCCTCCATACCTCCATATTACTCTGATTACCGTAACAAGCAATAACATGCTCGTTATCACTACTAGAGAAATTACTGCATTTTCTTGAGATTCCTGCATGATCTCGTTTTCTGGAAAATAGATCCAGGTCATCACCATCAGGGAGCAATCAAAGCAAAGAGTACCCAAATAAATAGGATTCTCTTTAAGCTTGGCCTTGGATTGTACTCGTTTTGAACAGAAAGACCCTGTGAATTTTGCCCGAACTCCTGAAAGTTAGGATTGTCTGGCATTACTCGACTTGTGGGCTGCAAACTTGTTCTACACCCCGCATCGACCTCTATTCCAGAGTCATTCAGAGGAGCTGGACTGGTGAAGTACTGTCCTACCTTTCTAGGCGTAATTCTCCTCCTTACGATGGGTGTCTCCATTTCAAACTTTGTGTTGTCTCGTTCCTGTGTTACACGTAGAATAATTTCTATGGATCCCACCGCTGCCACCAATTGTAACGTTTTTCTCTCTATGGGGTGTTTTGTTGTTACCCGCGTCACAAAATATTGTGGATCCCGTGTATAAGATAGGAACTTTAGATCTTAATAGATCTAACATCAGAACAACGACAAAGTTAGTTTCAACAAGAGTATTATTAATATCCAAACGTAGTTTACAATCCAGTAGAAAGCAATGTATATCAAGTATATCTGCTCACTAACTCTTTCTCCTTATATACCCTGCCTGACACCTAACGTGAATTAGGGCACCTTGTTAGGGCGTTAGGCTCCATCATTAGGGCACCTATTAGGGCGTTAGGCTCCATCATTAGGGCACCTGTTAGGGCAATCGGCTCCATCATTAGGGCACCCTGTTAGGGCAATTGGCTCCAGGTATTAGGGCCTATGCACCATAGTTACATGTAGGTGTCAAGACACAATATATTCATAGTATCTGATAAGCACCATATTAATTAGGACACTAATTAGGCTTCCAAGATAAGGGCGCTAATCAGGTACCATGGTTAGGACTTATCAGATAAACAAAATTCTTATCTCAGTTTTACTTTATAACAATAACATATTTTCATATAAAACAAAAACATTACAGAATGTTCTATCATTGAAATGATAATTGTCCTATGGCCCCAGCTTAATGATAGAATTCATTACGTGTATTCTCAGTGTAGCAAAATAAACAGGGGCGATAACTCATATTCAGTGCATTTACTACAAACAATCCAGAGAATTCCGAATGTAAATATGGCAGGTAAATTTGAAGCAAGAAAAACTGTTGAGAAAATTAGTTGAATTTTCGTCTTTTTTTATGGATTATTTTTTTTTAATGAAAGGCATATACAATCTCAAAAAGGTTTGTTACAATTCATGCGAAAGTTATTTTCAGTGCAAATCATTTTGTATTCTTCAAAATCGTTTCGGACCAAATCTGCAATTATTTGCTGCATTGCGAGTATATGGGAGGTATTCAAACTGTGGTGAGGGCTTGTCCCAAAACACAGTTAGATTATTCTAACTAGACAAGTGGTTTCGGGAATTCTGCCTATTATAAATTTCTTTGGAATATCAGCTTTCGAAATTCACATTCCAATGTCCAGGGTTTTGTAAGAATAACTTGCTCCCAAAAAGTAAATAAAAGTATTAGGAATGCTGTTAAATTAAGGGAAAACTTTAAGCATATTATACATGTTATACAAGTTCTAAATAATACCCAAAATACCAAGTGTGATACAAATAAATATTTATTGAAGAATCCTGTCTATCAAGTTTTGATTACTTGGAAGAGAATATATTTTATAAGTTTATGCCATTGTTATGAAGTCTTAAATGTGGTATTTTAATTGCCATGTGACTTTCAGCCGCTCCGACTCGGTGTAAAACGAGTTCTTTCAGCACACTCGGATCGAGTCAAAAGCAGTGAACTGCATCCAAAGGAACCATGGATGCTTGCCAGTCTATTCAATGGGCAAGTTCATATTTGGAATATTGAATCACAGGTAAAAATGATTTCTATTTCCTTCTTTTCAGCCTCTTCGACTTGATATCAAACGAAAATTGTCGGCGCGATCTGACCGAGTTAAATGTGTTGACTTACACCCAAGTGAACCGTGGATGTTAGCTAGTTTATATAACGGAAATGTCCATGTCTGGAACCACGAGTCCCAGGTAACATCAAAGTATCACTGCATGCCCTCTCAAAGCTTGGAAATGCACGTGGTTATATGTGTAGTTAGGTTTTAAACAGAATGCATGTTGTAAAATTTGGTTTTGGGCAATATAGGTATGACATGTCAACATTTCTTGACAATACTTATGTAAATAAATAATCTGTAGCTTCTTATTGGTTTTGTTCAGATTTAAAAATAAATGCTTCAGTCAGTCAATTGCATGGCTTTCCTGCCCTAACCTGCTTTCAGTTGGTATTTTAGTTAGTACTTCTCCCAATATAATCCACACATATTCATCAATCCTATTAAGTAATATTTCATGTTACATTGCAAACTTAAATATATGAGATATATCCAGTTTTCATATTGAAATTTTAATTAATACATTAGCAGTTTCTCTGAAGTATGATTACTGAGAATATTCAAGGAAGTATTAGATACAAAAATTACCTTTGAGATATCATATGAAAAATTTCAGGTGAAATTGAATTTTAAATACTTAAACATTACTTTTATGAAAAATATTGTCAGGTCAAATGCTTTACTTTTGAAATCTTAAAAAATCTCACTATAAAAACTAAAGGTTTTATTGTTTTTTTTGTGGTTTTTTTTTACTGTATAGTACTCAGAGTAAGTTTGTTACATCTGTAAATTTTGTTGTACAAGACTTAAATTTACCCAAAATGAAAAAAAATCAAACAATCATTAAATTTGATGAGGTTCCAAAAGAAAAGAGACTTCATTACATTACGTGTAGTAAGTTTCCGCTTTTTGTCATCATATTGAAAAAGTTTGACTGTAATGGATGAAAATTGTGTTTATAAAGTCCTGAAAGTATCCTGCTTCAATGCCTTTAACCATAGCTTTCCTTTCCATTATGTAATTTTGGTAATTGGATTTCTTCAATTCTAATTTAAATCATGTAAATGCAATCGTTTTAATTTATATATTATTTTTTCATTTGCAGATCTATTCATCAACATGTTTGTTATCAGAATATTAATGACTGTATTTGATTTTTATTTCAGCAACTCATCAAATCATTTGAGGTGTGTGACCTCCCCGTCAGGAGTTCGAGATTTGTCCCTAGAAAGAACTGGGTCATAACAGGCTCGGTGAGTGAGTTTGCCTCTCATTAATATACCTATTGATATTTTTTACTGTTACAACTTACATGTACAATAATTCATTGACAAGTTACACTTTCAACCTTATAAAAATAGTACACTCAGTGACTGAATTCTTGTTTGTTCCCTGACAGGATGACATGCAGATTCGAGTGTTTAACTACAACACCCTGGAGCGAGTCCATCAGTTCGAGGCTCACTCGGACTACATTAGGAGTTTAGCTGTCCACCCCACACAGCCATTTATCCTCAGCAGCAGTGGTAGGTGCATTAACCTTTCCTTGAATTGAATGCATTAACACCAAATTAATAGGCTAGTACCGAGTTGTCAGGGATGTGCTAGGAGTTACCTTTACACATGTTATAGATGACAAGCCGGTTAAGCTCTCATTCATTAGGGATATATATGTGTGTGTGTGTGTTAGTAGTGAGTAGTGACCTGTACAGTTGTGTTTTACAGATGACATGCTGATTAAGCTGTGGGACTGGGAGAAGAAGTGGACCTGTACTCAAGTGTTTGAGGGACACTCTCATTACGTGATGCAGATTGTCATCAATCCCAAAGACAACAACACGTTCGCCAGCGCTTCCCTCGACAGAACAGTCAAGGTATCAATAATCACTCAGTGGTTAAGCTGCCTGATGTAGAACTTTGTTTATATGTAGATTGAAATCGGGCATAAGGTCATGAAAGCGTATGTCAGGCATGTGTCATTCAGGAATGAATGTGTACTTTTTGAAATTCAGATTGTTTTACTGTATTGACTAGTTCATGATCACTACCAAAATATAAATAAAACAATTACAAAGTTCTATCACTGTCCATCCCTTGCAGATGTATATATACAACATAAGCACTAATAATCATTCAAGATAATTTTAACATTAACCATGATTACTGCAGGCTAAATTTTGGATGGACTGAATACATTCAAGCGTAAATACATTGTACTGGTATAAGAGTCACAGAACAAATGGCAGAGTCAATTATTATTGTGAATAATTTTGTTTTTTTATCAGGTGGAAGAATTTAAATCTGAGATTTGTTCTTAAAGATATATATTGTTTTTACAAAAATTGTAAGATAGTTAATTAATTATGTTACAGGTGTGGCAACTTGGGTCTAACACTCCTAACTTCACATTAGAAGGTCATGAGAAGGGAGTGAACTGTGTAGACTACTATTCAGGGGGAGATAAGCCATACCTGATCTCAGGAGCTGATGACAGACTAATCAAAATATGGGACTACCAGGTAAAAAAATCATGGACAAAGTGACATACATAGAAACATCTTATTGGAGTTCTTCAGATATAGAAATCACCATCCAATAAGAGTTAGTGTAGGAATGTTTATGACCTGAAAATAATAAGTTTATTCCATTTATTTTTAGAACAAGACCTGTGTACAGACCCTGGAGGGACACGCTCAGAATATTTCTGCCGTAGCCTTCCACCCAGAGCTTCCCATCATAATGACAGGCTCAGAGGACGGTCAGTTTATCATAGTACTCACAAATCATGGTTCTACATACTGATTTAATAGGCAAATGCAATGCACAGTAACTGCAGCTATATATTTTGAAGAGAAAATTTAAGATACTTGTAGATATCATTATGATAAATCCCCTTCATTGGCTGTATGTGGGTGATTTATTTGTGGAGATACATGTTAGGCCTAGAAAAAAAATATGTTTGTTTCCGCTTTCCTGACCGACCCTAATTTATAGTGCCGACCCTAAATTTTTTTTTAATGGTTTTGTCCCATGAAGTGCAAGATTTCACCCAGGGAATTATATAATCTCCAGCTTTGCAAGCTTTTCAAGACAGAAAGAAGTTTGAGTCACCTTTCTATTATAAGTTTAAGTCACAGAAATGCTTGAAAACACCATTTCTTTTGTCATTAATGTTACTTCTATACGCGTTTTGATTAAAGAAGTAAAAAAATTTTTGTCAAAAAAAAAAAAAATTGCCTACCTACTAGGGATGTCAACGAATATTCGAATATTCGAATATTCATTCGATGAGTTGATATTCGAATATAAATTCATGATTCGAATATTCGGATTTTAAGTATACAAGCATCAAAAAGAAA
Organism: Saccostrea cuccullata; assembly: GCF_032062105.1. NCBI lineage: Eukaryota > Metazoa > Mollusca > Bivalvia > Ostreida > Ostreidae > Saccostrea > Saccostrea cuccullata. The sequence goes on from NW_026925038.1 coordinate 213,282, forward strand.
AAAAAAATGGCAAAAACTGAAGTTTTATCAGAAATTGAATCAAATTCTCATCGTTGACCAATAATAAGATTTTATTTAAAACAAAATTAAAATACACTCCTCTTGGATTACCTTAAAGGTGTGAAGAATGTGTCTATTAAAATGATATAATTATTCATTTGGTCATTTAATTAGAGATATAACAGTGTCCAGTACTTATAATTAGTTTGTATTGTTGAAAGGACACATTTTTGTTTATGCATACATCATTTAAAATCATTATCAGGAAATTAATTAGCTAAAAGTAATTGCTTTTAATGTTTCTCCATTAGATAATTGTGCTGTGTGGTATAAATCTGTAGGGTTATCAGTGTACACTTTGGTAAGATGATTAATCAATCTGTAACTTATTAAAAGAATCTTTTGAATTTTCAGGGGGAAATTTTTTTATTACATTTTGGATATAAACTCTTCATATATTCTGAAAAATATTTTAAGAACATAATTAAAGTGCATTTACAAAACTCTACATGAAATTTTATTCCAAAATAATGACATAAAAAGTATATATTGCTTTACAAAAGAGTGAAGATATATACATATTATAATGCAAGATGTATAAAATTTATTTTATCGAATATTCGAATATATTCGAATACTACTACCGAATATTCGAATATCAATTATTGACAATTTTGACATCCCTACTACCTACCTACCTTAATTTTTTTCAGCCTGAAAGCGGAAACAAACATATTTTTTTTTATAGGCCTTACTGACATTTGATGTATGGGGGCGATTTATTTCTGGATTTTTTTCTATCAACAGGAACGGTAAGAATCTGGCACGCCAACACGTACAGACTGGAAAGTACCCTGAACTACGGACTAGAGAGAGTGTGGACCATCGCCGCTCAGAAGGGCTCCAATAACGTTGCTCTGGGGTATGACGAGGGCAGCATCATCATAAAGGTAATGGTCTGAATATACAGTGAAGATAGCACCCATGTTTTGTGTGGATTCTGATTAACCGTTGTCTGTTGTACTATATAGACACAAATTATAGAACATATTTTGTGATCATTGGCATGTCTATGAAATAAGTAGGATATTGTAAATCAGTAATGCTTAGTTAGAATGATATTGTAAATCAGTATTACACCATTAGAATAATATTATAAATCAGTAATGCTCTGTTAGAATGACCTTGTTAATCATTAACGCTGTTAACAGCTCGGGCGTGAGGAGCCAGCCATGTCTATGGACAGCAGTGGCAAGATAATCTGGGCCAAACATTCGGAGATCCAGCAGGCCAACATTAAAGCCATCGGGGACCAGGACGTCAAGGACGGTGAGAGGCTCCCCCTGGCAGTCAAGGACATGGGCAGTTGTGAAATCTACCCCCAGACCATTGCCCACAACCCTAACGGACGGTCAGTCAACGTCTCAGACAACAGAATAATGATTGTCTTCCGAGATTGTGTATGTCAAAGAATGCTGAACAAGCTGTGTCCTTACTTACTGTCAGAGTTACTAGTTACAAGACAATCAGGCTGATAGATTTCTTAACAATTGTTTATTCTGTTAGATGATTTTTACTTATCTTGTTATTTATTGTAAAAAAAATTGTTTTTATAATGCCAGAGATAACTTTTTCGCCCTATCTGTGCTGTATTAGAATTTCTTGACTTTCATATAACTTTTCTGCCCCTGAATTCACTACTGCCATGCTTTGTACCAGATGCTGTAAGGTTTTCCTTGACATCTACAGGTTTGTGGTGGTCTGTGGAGATGGAGAGTATATTATTTACACTGCCATGGCTTTAAGGAACAAAAGTTTTGGATCCGCCCAGGAGTTTGTCTGGAGTAGCGACTCGTCAGTCTATGCTACCAGGGAATCCACAAGCTCTGTCAAAATCTTCAAAAACTTCAAAGAACAGAAATCATTCAAGCCAGAATTTGGGGCTGAAGGTAAAATTGTTGTACAATCTAGAGTGTACATAAGTATTATAAAATGGAAAGCTGTTCTTTAAATCGGAATATGTTCAGCATTAGAAGAAGTATACCTTATACATGTATATCTTTAATTCATTGATAGAGTCTTGAATGGAAAAGTTCCTGATGCATAGACTAAAATGATAGTATAGACTTTCCTACATAACTGTGAGTGTATTGTATTTATTCCTTTGTTCATTATTTGACAGGTATCTATGGAGGATTTTTGTTAGGTACGAGGTCCGTGAGTGGACTAGCATTCTATGACTGGGAAACAACAGAACTCATCAGAAGAATAGAAATCACACCCAAAAATGTAAGATCTCGTTTATAGTATATTCTTACCATTTGCATGGAACTATTCTTAAACTTTTTACTTATGTAGTTTTTCATGCAACATTTAAAAATTTTAAGGCTAAAGCTAGGGACTTCTCAGAATTTTTAGACCAGAATGATATAACTCATAAGAAATGTGGATCACTTTTATGTGATGATGGGGGATGGAGCGTAGTGTAACCACTGAATTGACCTGTGGAGTTCTCTATTATTTATAGGTATACTGGAGTGAGAATGGTGAGCTGTGCTGTATCACAACAGATGAGTCGTTCTTCGTCCTGAAGTATGACGGTGAAGCCGTAGAAAAGGCCAAGGAAAACAAGGAGGAGATAGGGGAGGACGGAATTGAGGAGGCCTTCGATGTTGTGGGGGAGATTGAGGAGACGGTAAAAACGGGGGTCTGGGTGGGGGACTGCTTCATCTACACCAATAGTGTCAACCGCCTCAACTACTACGTGGGAGGAGAAATAGTCACCATAGCTCACCTGGACAGGTAAGGCATGGATATAGCTGGACTTAGATGAACTTGTACTGCTGTAAAAATTCATATTACTAGACTCATTTTCATTCATTTGAATTTTCAGATTGATATACCAAATTCACTAATTGTTTTGATAGGAGATTATTCACATTTTTGTCTGATTGACAGATTAATGTATTTACTGGGATACATTCCGAAGGACAATCGTTTGTATCTGGGTGACAAAGAGCTGAACATCGTCAGTTTCTCTCTACTGGTCTCGGTGCTGGAGTACCAGACAGCTGTAATGAGGAGGGACTTTGAAACAGCTGATAAAATATTACCTCTGATTCCAAGAGAACACAGATCAAGGGTCGCACATTTCCTTGAAAAACAGGTATCAAGAATTTAAACGTTAACTTTTTTATTCATCAAATATCTGCATAATTCTATGATTTTTGTGATCATGAGTTAGTTCTCAGTCTAGATCTTATTTGTTATAGATCTGTAAAAGCCTGCAATATATTAATCTTTTTGTAGGGATTTAAATCACAAGCTCTGGCCGTGACATGTGACCCTGAACACAAATTTGAGTTGGCATTACAGCTGGGAGATCTGAAAATCTGTTACCAGATCGCTAAGGAAGCAGAGGTCAGCTCAAGAGATTTAAAAATTGTTTTTAAAAACTCTTGTAATTTACTATATAGATGATCAAGTAACTTTTGAATCCAAATACCTAAAGCTATTTAGGTTATTTCATATTTTAAGGATAAATAAATGTTGTTCCTTATTTTGAGGATAAAAAATGTATGATGATAACATTAAGAAAAATTGAGCATATGATTGAATTTTATTTGAATATATATGCAATTAAGAGTCAAGAATTTTAGAGAATTTGTTGAACGGGGATAATCCTTGGAAGGATACCAAGTAAATTATTTAAGATATTGTTACAGGTTGTTATTTTGTTTTTCACAGTCAGAACAGAAGTGGAAGCAGCTGGCTGAACTGGCGATCAGTAAGTGTGAGTTTGGTCTGGCTCAGGAGTGTCTCCATCAGGCTAACGACTTTGGGGGCCTCCTGCTTCTGGCCAGCTCAGCGGGGAACGCCCAGATGGTGGCCAAACTCGGGGACACCGCCCAGAAAGCCGGCCAGAACAACGTCGCCTTCATCTCACACTTTGTCTTAGGAAGGTCAGGCACACAGTACTTATTTATCTCCCTGTTGTTGATTTATAATAACCACTCCTTGTTGATTTATAAAGACCACTCCCTATTGTTGATTTATAATGACATCTCCATGTTTTAGGTTGGAGGAAAGTCTAGAGGTGTTGATCAGCACAGGCCGACTTCCTGAAGCTGCCTTTTTTGCCAGAACCTACCTACCTAGTCAAGTCTCCAGGTAAAATGTTATAAACTGTCATTTGTACCTTTATAAAATATTGGGGAAATACAGAATCTAAGAAATGTGGTAAGGGTGAAATTTATATCAAAGGAAATTATTAGACACTTGTGAATACAATCTCATTAAAAAAAAATTTCAAATAAATAAATGATGTGAACAGTTTTTACTTCTTTAGAATAGATATTTTTCCTTCAAATTTGTGTATTTGGAAATTGTTTATGGAGTTCAAAAATAAAAAAAAATCCATATTCACTTTGATTGTTCTTGGCTTGAGTTCCTTTTAAGTGTTTTCTCATAAATTTCAGATTATCACTTTTTGACTCTTTTTCCTGTTTACACAGAGTTGTAGATTTATGGAGAGAACACTTAAGTAAGGTGAACAAAAAAGCTGCTAACTCACTAGCAGATCCCAAGGAGTACGAGAACTTGTTTCCAGACTGGAAGGACGCGCTAAAAACCGAGGCTTATCTCAAACCCCAGAGGCAACGTGCAATCCCCGCAGACAAATTCCCCCGTGTCCCAGTAAGTTCAAGGTTAAATCTGGCCCCAAGACCAGTAACTGAGAACAGATTTAAATTAAAATTCATATTTGAAGATCAATAATATATTTAACAAACATGCATGTTATCCAGTTAAGTTAATAATAGAATTGTCTTTATCTATTTGCAGCCAAACCATGAGAGGACACCAGTAGAGGAGATGAAGCAGGCAGAGGAGCACCAGGATAATATACGGCCCCATGAAAAATGGAAGAATTGGAGTTCAAGCCCCAGAGACCACACAACAAAGTGTCAAGGTAAAGTCTAGAGACCACACAACAGAGTGTCAAGGTAAAGTCTAGAGACCAAACAGGAAAGTGTCATTCTTCAACAAAGTGTCTGAAGTACGACCACACAACAAAGTGTCAAGGTAAAGTCTAGAGACACACCACAGAGTGTCAAGGTAAAGTCTAGAGACCAAACAGGAAAGTGTAAAGGTAAAGCCTAGAGACCACACAACAGTGTGTCAAGGTAAAGTCTAGAGACCACCCAACAGAGTGTCAAGATAAAGTCTAGAGACCACACAACAGAGTGTCAGGGTCTAGAGACCACACAAGAGAGTGTCAAGGTAAAGTCTAGAGACCATAGCTCAGAGTGGACAGGTAAGTCTAGAGACCATAGCAGGTGACTTAGATGTATATGACCACACAACAAATGTCAAGGTTACCATGGCTCCTTCTTATTCATTTGATTGTGCAGATTGATATACCAAATTCACTGACTGTTGTGGTAGGAGATTATACACATTTTTTGCTCTCTTTGACAGATTGAAATATTGCTGGGATATCCGTCAAAGGACATTGTGACGTTGTATCTGGTTGACAATGTGTCATTGTTACGTCGATATTTTCTCTCCATGGTTAACGGTGCTGGAGTACAAAGACCCAGCTGTAAGAGCGCATTGACTTTGAAACAGCTGATAAAATGTAATCCCCTGATTCCTACCTTGACAAGGAACACAGGGGACCAGGCTAGTCACATTTCCTTGACCACAAACAGGTATAAAGAATTTAAATGTTTTTAACTTTTTTATTTATCAAATATCATACATGATTCTATGATTTTAGTGACCACACAGCAAAGTTCTAAAGTCTAGAGACCACATCTTATTTGTTATAGATCTAGTAGACCACACCTGCAATGTATTAGAGACCACACATCTTTTTGTAGGGTTTTAGAGACCACACAACAGAGTGTCAAGGTAAAGTCTAGAGACCACACAACAGAGTGTCAAGGTAAAGTCTAGAGACCACACAACAGAGTGTCAAGGTAAAGTCTAGAGACCACACAACAGATTTAAAATTTGTTTTAGAACCACACACAGAGTGTTATAGATCAGAACCACACAACAGAGTGTCAAATGAAATAAGCACATTAAGAGTGTATTCCATAGTTTTGAGACCACAAAAAAGTGTTTTTTTTTGAGAACACCCAATAAAGTGTAAAGAAATTGTATGGCCATAAAACTTAGAAAAATTAACTTATGATTGTACTTTTTTGAAGGGAATTAATAGTAGAAAAGTGAGACAAGATCAAAAGTGGGCCCGTCCTAGTTTTATGGTCGTCAGGCCTGATACCACAAAATAAATGTTGAGGGAAAGCCAGAAACCACATTATTAAATGTCAAGTCAAGTCAGAACCACGCTACATAGTGTCAAGAGTAAAGTTGAAAACCACACAACAAAGTATTAAAGTTGGAAAGAACACAATAAAGTATCATCATAAAGTACTTGTCACTTTTTAAATTGAAATATAGCTTAAAGCGGCAATACGGCTGCAAATCGTGTGCTTTTTCATTCAAATTTACCCAATATATCGGCCAGGAATAAGGTAAAAAGTTCATCTCACACTTTGAGAAAGGTCAGGCACATATTCTCTTATGTAAAATTTCCGTAATTAAGTCCTTATTTATTTCCCTATTATTGATTTATAATGTACCACTGAATTTATAATGCACGTCATACAATGTTTTACAATTAAAATGGAATATTAGAGGTGTTGAAATCAGCACAGGCAAAATTCCTGAAGCTGCCTATATTTATAATTGTTAACATACCTAGTCTGCATTCAGCGAATTTAAAATGATTATACAAATGTGACATTTTGTGTATTTCATAAAATACTCCAGGAAGTACAGAATCGGCAAAATGTGAAAATAAAAATACAGGTATGATGTGAAAATTTTTTACTTCTTTAGAACAAATATTTTTCCTTCAAAGTTGTATCTATTGGAAATGTTTATAGAGTTTAAAGATAAAAAAGAAAAAAATCCATAATCACTCTTGTTGTTCTTTGCTTGAGTTCCTTTGAAGTGTTCTCATAAATTGAAGAAAAAAAACAGAATGAACATGTTCGCTTTTTAATTTCATTTAATTTTAATTTCCTATTTTTGGTTTTGTTTTTCGTTTTACACAGAGTTGTAGAGTTATGGCGGGCTTCCCTCTCTTACAAATGAATGCTGTTTTGAACATGAAAGCTGCTAACTCACTGGCAGTGAGAGAGCATGGAATGTTCCCAGACTGGAACACGTTGCGATGTATATAACTGAGGCCATAAATAATTATTAACCCCAGAAATAATCCCCGCAGATTATTCCCCCGTGTCCCATGAAATTTGTAATTTTCTGGCCACAAGACCAGTATCTGAGAACAGATTTAAATCAAAATTCATATTGGAATGTCTAGAATCAATTTAACAAACATGCATGTTATTCGGTTATGTTAATTATCAAGAAATACATGTATATCTATTTGCAGCCTAACCACGAGAGGACACCAGTAGAGGAGATGAAGCAGGCAGAGGAGCAGGGGTCATTCACATTTGTCCACGGCCCCGGGGACGAGGAGGAAGAGGAAGAATTCGAACAAGCCCCAGAAACCTCACAACAGAGTGTAAAGGTAAAGTCTAGAGACCACACAACAAAGTGTCAATGAAAAATCTAGAGACCACACTACAATGTTGTCAAGGTAAAGTCTAGAGACCACACAACAAAGTGTTAAGTTAAAGTCTAGAGAACACCCAACAAAGTGTAAAGGTAAAGTCTAAGCCCTGTGGCCATAAAACTTAGATTTTTTAGATTTAACCCTTTAGATGTCAGTATCATTTATTGAACGGAATTGATAAATTTGTCAACAAAGTAAACTTTAAAAAAAAAATAAAAGAAAAGTTTATAGTTTTATGGCCATCAATGCCTAATACCACACAAAAAAAGTCGAGGCAAAGCCAGAAACCACATTATTAGAATTCAAGTCAGAACCACACTACATAGTGTCAAGAGTAAAGTTGAAAACCACACAACAAAGTATTAAAGTTGGAAAGAACACAATAAAGTATCATCATAAAGTAGTCACTTTTTAAATTGAAATTTAGCTTAATAGCTCTTATATTGAATTTTAATCAATTATTTTTCATTTTAAACAAAAAATCTCTGAAAAATTAAAATGCCTATTGGATTTAATTTACAAAATTGTGTAGTTCATTAAAGACATCTGCGGCCCCACCATTTAAGAAACATCACATAAAACAGAAATGGACGACCTAGAGAAAGTCTGTAGCCAAGTTAGATTACCAAAAAAATTGACAACGTAGACACTTCAGTAAGTTAAGAATTTCAATGCTTCATTAAGCCTCAGTAGATAATTCCACACTGTATATATCACCTTGACCTAGTTATATAGCCTTGACCTTATCTATATCTGTGCCTTGTAGGACCCCACTGGAGACCAGGTAATTTAGAACATTCTGATGACATGTTGGTTGTAGATTTTTAGCATGTTGCCACCCTTTTTGTCAGTTATTGATTAAATGGAACAAATAAATTTGAAGTTTTCTTGTAAACAAAGTAAACTTTTCAAAAAAAAAAAAAATTCGAAAAAAGAGTATTAGTCTCCAAAAGGAAACATTCTAAAAAATTCCACATCACACTCATGGCATGGGGATTCCTACCTGATCTGTTATAACATGTCCTATCCTTAACAAATTAACAGTCAGCTGGATGGAATACCTTCACAGAAAATATTGCTTGTTTTGCCACGGATATTGGAAAACAAATTGACATATATCTAGTAGAGTAGAAATCATTAATGTTAATACTATAATCTCACAAAAATACAACATCAGGCAAAGATTGAACATTGTATTGGGTGTCTTAATTTAAACCTTCCAGTTTTAATTTTGAACCAGAATCTGAGGTGTTACAGGATCTTGTTTTTTTTTTTAATATAAATTAAGGATTATTTAACTTGAACCATTTCTAGAAAATAATGCAACGTAAACTGGCTATTACAATACATGTACACATATGTACCATATTTGAAGAAAGAATCCAGTCTAAACGAAATTATTTGTAGGTAGCTCTTTAATGATACAGATAGTCTCAAATAGCCAGTTAAAGATGAAAACAGTAAAGAATTTGATATAAATAAAATATTTTAACAATTGATTTTTTTCCCTCAGGACATAAATTTGGATGAAGACTTACTAGAAGATTGAAATACAGAACTAAGGACGATTTTATCTTGAGGACAAAATTATTCATTTATCTGCTTTGTAGATAAATGTTGGCATTTCTTCCATCTCAAAAAAAAGAAATGAACTTTCACCAAGATAAGATTTAGTCTGTTATATGTCATTTTGTATCATTTTGTTTACATTGAACACTTGTTATACTTTGAGAGTATTTGAGGAGAGAGTTCATCGGAAGATAATCACCTTCAAGGATGAAATATTGTACATTTTATTTAAATATGGTGTTTTGTTTAACGTTATATATAGGGAAGTGCTTGAATGTAATAAATATATTTATTTCAAAGTATGATCTTTGAAATTAAAAATGATGAAAATATCAAAATTGATATTCTTTCTATTTTTTATGCTTTTTATTTGAAACATTGTACATGAACATAATTATTGTAAGGAGATACTTACATAAAGTAATAATAACACATATTGAAATTTAAGATTATTTACAGAACTACTTTATGAAAAAAGAATATATTTGTAAAACACTGTTTTTGATGAACACAATTTACAAACTACAAAGACCAACTGATAAATAGAAAATAAAAAAAATTTAGATTGTCATCGGTAAGACCCAATTTTTTTACCGTACGGTTACCTGAGGAGGGGGAGTGGTCGAAGTAACAATGGTGTTATTTACCTGGAGACCCCCAATACCCAAGATGTCAAAAATCTGTGTATACGTAGCATTACACAGGAAGTCTGTTGTGTTTGGTAATCAGGGTCATCATTACGTGTTTTGTGTCTGGTTTTGAGTGAAACTACGCAAAATAATTATTTTAATATGAAATTTATTTGTAAACTAAACTCATTCATCGTAACCATGGTAATGGATAAATATGGTCAAATTTATGTTTTAATTGACCATATATATCTTAATTACATTTTTTGCCTATAATATAAATGTTTTATTGTCCCCTGCTTTCGCGAAAGCGAGGGGACATTAAATCTCATTCGTCTGTCAGTCAGTCTGTCTGTCCGTCACAAAAACTTTAACCTTGCTCATAATTTTTGATTTAGTGGAGCTATGACTTTCATATTTCACAAGTGTATTCCTAGTGACAAGACCTTTCTTTGGGTACCACCAAATTTGATCTTTTGACCTTGACCTTGGAGTTTGACCTACTTCTACACAAATATTCCAAACTTTTACTTTAGTCATAACTTTTGAACGGTTGACACTAGGGCTTTCATATTTCAAAAATGTATTCTTTGTGGCAAGACCTCTCATTGGATACCAACAACTTTGACCTTTTGACCTTGACCTTGGAGATTTCCATACTTATGAAAAAACTTTAACCTTGTCCATAACTTTTGAATGGTAAAGGCTAGGGTTTTCATACTTCACGTATGTAATCATGGTGAGGAGACCTTTCATTGGATACCAAGAACTTTGACTCTTTGACCTTGACCTTGGAGTTTGACCTACTTTTAAAAAAACTTTAACCTTGGCCATAACTTTTGAACGGTTCGAGCAAGGGCTTTCATACTTCAAGTATGTAATACTTCTGGCAAGACTTTTCTTTAGCAAAAACTACAAATATTATAATCTATTTTGTCATACGGGATCATCAGGTTCACTTCCTTATAACTTTTGATTGAGAAGAGATAGGGCTTTCATATCTGACATGTGCATTACCTTTGACACAATATGTCATAAAAAATGACATCCCACCCACAAAGACACCGAAAGCGGGGGACCACAATTCTTTGAATTTGCTTGTTTCATATAATATAAAATATTGATTCAATTTTATGAAATAATTCGCTGAAAACGTTGACCTGATAACTTTTGAATGACCTGATAAAATAATAAGATACATGTATATCGTTTAAGAAAATGTTTTCCTTACTTAAAAGATTTAAATCTTCAATAAAAGAAATCACTTGATTAAAAAAATTTGAATATTGAAATAAAAAAATTATTAATCCACCTATCCGTCGTGCATGTGAACATGCATTAATTACCACGATCGGAATGATTTTTTTTCCCTGGCCAACAATGTTGTCCAAAATATTCCATATTTATTCTTCGTGTGTTAACAAAATTTTATTGTAAGAAAGATTTCTTTTCAGAATCGATCACTATTAATTATCTTCACATTTTTATTACGTAAAATACAGATGCTAGAGGAAATTCGAGCATCAATTCTAACATCAATTTCTGTACAACATCGTGCGGATTGTAACCATAGTACAAAAAAACATCCCTTAAAAACTATGCTCTGCCGTTTATTAGTGATGAATATTTTTCTTATATCTCATTTCTTAAAAAAATAAATTAAATCGTCGGACTTCCAATTACGGCAAATAGAGCCGGTGTAAAGACGAATAATGACCCCCATCGAATAATGGCCGGGGGTCATATTTCGACAGCGAAAAATGACCCCCGGTCATTATTCGACGTAGAAAAATGACCCTTTTGCCCGTAGAAAAAGTGTCACTTCCCTAAAAATTTGCAGAACCCACGTGAAGAAAAATGACCCCCGTAGAAAAATGACCCCCTGTAGATTAAAGCTAAAATTTTTAGGGGGCAAAAAAAAAAAAAAAAAAAAAAAAATTGGATAAAGAAGCATATTGGCCAAAATGCTCACCTGAGCTTATTGGGAATAAACTGATGATATGTTGATCTCATAACATTATACAATTATAGCTATATTTTAAGGTAAATGCAATGATTCAGAATCAAAAGGAGTAAAAGATTTATCAAGCCTTAAGGGTTAGGAAAACATTGTTTTTTGATGGTGGAAATCATCGAACTGACAGAAAAAATCAGCAGTATGATATATTATTATATCCTCCGCTTGAAAAGCGGGAGGGTATATAGTGATCGGGATGTGCGTCCGTCCGTTACGCTTTGAGGTATCCATCTCTAAGTATCCGCAAATCCTCATATATAAAAAGATGTGTTTGTGAAACAGCTATGCCCCTGTATGGCAACATAGCGAAGATTAAACTTTTCTTAAATGCAATTTAAATATATTGTTACCCAAAGTAGGGTCTTCTCACAAGAAATACAACTGCAAAATAGGAAAGCCCTAGCACTACTTGTTCAAAAGTAATGGCTAAGGATAAGTTTTTGAAAGGTAGGTCAAACTCAAAGGTCAAACTTGATGATTTCTTAAGAAAATGTTTAATGTAACAAGGATTACATATGTGAAGTATGAATACCCTAGCCCTTACCGTTCAAAAGTTATGGCCAAGGTAAAAAAAAAAATCATAAGTACGGAAAACTCCAAGGTCAAAAGGTCGAGGTTTTTAGTATCCAATGAAAGGTAATGCCAAAAAACTACATATTTGAAGTATGATAGTACTAGTATCTACAGTTTAAAAGTTATGGCCAAAGTAAAAATTTGGCATTTTTGTGTAAAATGGGACAAACTCCAAGGTTAAGGTCAAAAGGTGAAAAAAGGTGACCCAAAGTAAGGTCTTGTCACAAGGAGTATACACATTAAATATGAAAGTCATAGCTCCAATAAATGAAAAGTTATGGTAAAGGTTAAGGTTTTTGTGGACAAACAAACCGCCAGATAGACAGAGGGACATACAGACGAACACGATAAAACTATATACCCCCGAATCTTCGATTACAGGGACATAAAAAGAAATGGTCTTCAATTAACTTTTCATATTGATATACATTATAAAGAAGACCTTACAACAATGAAAATGTTTGTTCTGATTTTCATATTAAATTCTCTGAAAAATATACTCAGAACTGAGTAAAAGGGTGGAGTAAAACAAGAATTAAGGTAGAACCTATGTCGGCAAAGTCTTTGTCACAAGATTTTCAAACTTTTCAAAATGGTACCAGGTAAATTAGTACTTGCTTATCAATCAGTTAAGATATCATGATATGTTTCCTAGTTTTTTTTAATCTAGAACAGGCTGTGAAACTTGGTATGGTATTTACATACTGCGACTTCACATTTTCAAATATTTTTAGGGGTACTTGTCATAAAGGGAATATGAAAAATCACAAAAATACTTCTTCAAACATCGTCGTTTATAAACTTTTTTAACTGAATAATATTAAACAATATTTTATCAAGAATAATATTCTTTTTTATTCAATTAACATAAAAGATAAGTCCACCATTAAAAAAATAGTCAAATGAACTCTATTATTTTTAGTCAATTATGCACCCTATATTTGTAAATATTTTTTAGATGTCTTTGTCACAATGTTTTCAATCTTCAATATGATGAAGAACATAAACAATTACAAAAAAATGATTAAAATATATACCTTTCCCCTCTAACTAATGAAAGATAGGCTATTTACCAATACTCATATTCTTGACCTTTTTGCACTTACACGGGATTTAATAAATTTAAAAATGACTGTTTGGGGTTACTTTCAGATTAAATATTTATCAGAAATTGTACTTTTTCTTTAAAAAGATCATATTTAATAGAAAAATTGTAATCAAACACCAAGAATATGAATAGGTAACAAATAATTGTTAAAAGGAATGCACATCATTTCATTATAGATATCACAAAAATGTACACATGATCAAACGATCTACAACACGTACATCTTTGACTTAGACACATTTTATCAAGATATTACACTATATAGCTGGCAACTAAAGATTTCTTACGATTTATGCATTCCTTCAAAATGGTTACATACCATTCAAACTATTACGAAAGTTGTATGTACATTGTAATTTCATTACACTAGATAGTCTTGGGTTTGTCAACATCAGGTCTAGATCTAGTAAATAAAAGGTGCCTACATATTTTCTCTTATTCCAGAAATATATTGCCATTAAGCATTATAAGACAAAAAATATATGAATTGAATCAAGATTATGTTGGCATGATTGTATTCTGTGAATTTCAAAATGCAGTATTTTCTACCATTTTTATTGAAGCTGTCAAGTACGGGAAAAAGTGGCATTAACGAGGCCCGATCTAGTTGAAAATTACGAAAACGGAATGATAAAAAAATTTAATATTTGGAAATATTTTTGTATGTATTATGCTAAGAAAAATTAGAATGAAATTTTATAACCTTGCCTTTATTGTAGTCAAATGGGGGCACTGTCAAGATATGATCATTTTTTGTGTTTTATACACAATAACATAGTAAAACCCTCCAATAAACAAAGAAATTAAAAATTTTAAAAAAATACAGGATGAAAATTTTTGTTTTTCACATATATCATGCAATTTTCATTCTTCTCATAAAAAATGAAAAGAAAATTGAAGGTAGTCTTTACTGCAGTGAAGAGGGGGCATATCGAAACACAAAATTAGCACTTATTTTATCCAACTAAACATGAAATAAATCGCCATGGGTGTACATAACATCAGCAAACGATTGCAATACTGCATTAGTTTCTGAAAAATAAATAATTCTTACATTTTGAAATAATTTTCTATTCATGCTTTCTTTTTTTTTTCTTTATACGCGACGTTGTTAAACGTGGAAAAGGGGGTGGGGTGGTGTGGGGGGTTAAAGGCGAAAAATGACGAATTTTACCAATATCATGAAATATATAGAAAAATAAAATATATCGGAGGTTGCATTTAAATGATTCAAAGACTTATTTTTTTTTTAATCAAGCTAAGTCATGCATATTTAAGTCCTCAATAAAAAAGGTGTGTATAAAGACTTCAACATGTTCAAGGAGAAAGACTAAAATCGTTTACTTTCGGTTGCAGTGTTTGTTTTTTTTAACTCACAAATTGAGATAAAACAAGGTAAAATTAATGAATATGTACCAAGAAATTGATACCTCAAAATAAATCATGTTCCAAAGTTGTTTATCAATTAAAAAAAATATTTAAAAAAAAACATGTAAATAATAGACATACCAGCTTTTAACATGTACAGTCTATAGAGTTACCAGGTATGAAGGATCAGCGAAACACTTTAGCCCAATTTGACGTCATTTTAATTGTGATGTTATTGTGTTCAATTGTGACGGCAATCAAGGGTACTGTGACGTGCCTGAGTCGACGCTGCGTTAAAACGTATGCGCAGTTCAACTAGATCGGGCCTCGTTAAATTAATTATGACGTCTTAATGGGTTAGCACAGGTTTAACACATTTACAAGTTATGATGTCATACGAAGTAGGTTCTACGTTAAAAGAAATGTAATGAATACTGTGTGCTAAATCAAAAGTTTATGTCTACATGAATAGTTTTTGCATTAGAATGACTGTGTATTTTACACTAGCCCACAGCTTTACAGAGCATATTTTTAGGTCTTATACTTACCCCACCCCCTTTCTTATTTAGGAGGAAGACGATATTGAACAAAAGCAAAAAAAAAAAAAAAAAAAAAACACCACCCTACCTTTATTTTTCTATAAGAAGGAATAAAAAATAAGCTAAAAATAATCTACTATTCTACTAATTTTTAACTGTTACTTTGCCACAATACTTTCAAGTATACCTCCACCAACATTTAAAGCATGCTTTAATCATGGCGAAGTAAATTATGATATGATAGTACTTGTGTGAAGGCTTAACTTCATTTCAATATTTTATCTAGAGCCTCTTTCAGAATTACCTGGTATTGAAAGGTATAGAGTTGTATTTATATTTTGCTTTTCATTTATTATTATTATTATTCTTATATTTTTGATTTAACGTACTGTTCTTTTTTGGGGGGGGGGGGATAAAAATTTCTTCCTCTTTCATTGTCAAATAGGATTTGCCAAACTTAAACAAACTAAAAGTTGAAATGACGGAAAATTTAATTTTTCCTATTAAAGTGTATTTAAACCTGATTTTTGCATGGTTTGATTTCTAAAAACAAGTGGAATATCATTCTTTAAGCAAACATTATAAGGAGGAATATTAAAAAGAAATTTTATTTACTTGACGATTAAAGAATCTCTTTTCAAACACAATTTTAGCATTGAAAGACTACGTGAACCTCTCAATTATTTCATACGACTTTTTGTATTTTTCTGGTTACAGAGAATGTAAAAATTAGTTTTGCTGTAAAAAAGATATCAAAGAGTGTATATTTTGTATCACTTTAAAGGGGGTCATTTTTCAATGGGGGTCATTATTTTATAGGACTAACATATAAAATAATGACCCCCTAGGACCCTTTTTCTACAAAAAATGATTTTTTTTCTACGGGTGGGGGTCATTTTTTGTCGTTGAAAAATGACCCTCCCGGTCATTATTCGATGGGGGTCATTATTCGTCTTTACACCGGTTGTGGACGCTGTCTTTTTTCTACACGTATCGTGGACGATATAACACTTACAAGTAACAAACAGCAGTGAAGATAGAAAAGAAATATTTCATAATGTCAATTTTTTAATAATTTACTTTCAATTATTTTTTGAAATAAAATTCAAAATTATTGGAGTTTTCTAACCCGCGTGTATACTATGCGGGTACATGAAAGAGTTTGACGCGTGACCAGGTAATTGTTTTCAAAACATGCAAACTCAGATTATCAGGAAGCACAGGTAGCTGACCTGTCAATCAAATCAGAAGCCATTGTTTTTTATGATTGACAGGCGGTAAATTATTGATCTTGAATCAGGTAGATTTTGGGGGCGTTAACATAAAATTGGGTGTTTAAGTATTTGATGTTCCATGTAACAGAAGGAAGATGGACATTACCCAAAGGTCAGCTTTCATTTCGTTACTATAAACTCTGAGTAGTTTAAGTGTATCCTACAGACCTACACAAAGAATTGATTGCTATTTGTGCTTTTTTGCAAGACATGTTCCTGTGACACTTAGTAATTAAAAGACATTCGGGATTCTATAGATAACTGTTATAATTCTGATATTTGAGGCAGTTTATATTTTGTTATATGGCATCTGGTATAGTGAATATTTGAGAAAAGGGCAATCTGGAGGGTTCCCTGTCAGACTGTCATCTTTTTTAATCAATGAAATAGTCATTCAGAAAATATGGTAGACTGAGAGAAGTATACAAATTATAAAATCTATCACATGTGCTTCTAAAATGTCTAGTTTTTCTTTTCTGTGACAAACTTGTTGTATTCTCATTTCTGTAGCTGTGTGTATTTTGTTGAATGGTACTTGTCTGAGAGATTGTTTATATGAGTATAGAGCAGACTGGAGGTTCCCTGTCACCTGTTGACAGATCCCCAGAATCTGCCACGATATGTCTCTGAGTTTTACATCTATAAACTGTCCTTGATCATAGTGAACTAGGGTCTGTAGATCATCTAGAGCTGTTTGTACTCTCGTTGTGTCAACATGTCTGTAGCACAAGATCTCTAGCATGTATAGCATTATAAATGGTGGAACGTATAATGAAGGCCGAATGTTCTGTAGTGCAGAATGTTGTTCAGGTATCAATTCAATTATGTAATGAATTTCTAATATCCCGTGCTACAGCTTGTCTCATCTTTGTAGACCAGGACTGTCCCCCTACAGCCTCAGTTTACATTTCTGTGTCTACATAATTATACATCACATATGGCTGTGCTATTTAGTCATTTTTATAATAGATAACTTTTTCATGTATCTGTCTTTTAATAATATAAAGCTTTGTACATCATGTCAGAAATACAACCCAACTTGGCTGCTAATTTCAGCATGTGACAGGAGATTTTGTCAACTTTATACCGTAGTTTATTTTCATGTGTATAAGTTTCCATGTATAAGACCGCGGAACATTAACTGGCAAAATTGGAAATATACAGCTTACGTCATTTCTATCTGTTACAATCAAAACATTCAGTGATAGACAACGAAATGGGCGGGTACAATTCAACGCGGACGTTTGGAAAACATGGGATTGAAATTGCAGATCGAAATTCATTTTCAATCCACCTGAGCTGTTTCAAAGCAAAGAGTGAATGTATGATCCAAAAATCAACTATATTTCAACTCCAAATGTTTGAAGTTCACATTAATATTAGTTTTAGCTTATAATTTTAAGAACGCGAAAGATCATACAAGACAAAGATTATTTTTCAGGAGATATTTGATTCTAGAAGGGGGGGGGGGTAAAAATTGTCGAGTCAGGTCATGCCTTAACATGACAATATATTTTAATTCTAGGATTATAAGAGTGCATGAGTTTTATACTTATTCTCACTGAAAACTGTTGGACAACAGTTACTTTATTTAAAAATCGTTCAACCCCCCCCCCCCACCAAGACAATGTTATACATATATTTATCAAACAGAAATGAAATATTTGTCCCTTAAATATTTATTAATTTCACTGGATAAAAAATTTTTAACTGGACCAAAGTTGAAATTATTTGTCTTCTGGGTCAATCAGTAATATGTGCCTTCTAGCGTAGCTGAGGTGGATTGAAAATGAATTTCGATCTGCAATTTCAATCCCATGTTTTCCAAACGTCCGCGTCGAATTGTACCCGCCCATTTCATTGTCTATCACTGAATGTTTTGATTGTAACAGATAGAAATGACGTAAGCTGTATATTTCCAATTTTGCCAGTTAATGTTCCGCGGTCTTAACATAAAAGCAGTGTACTGAAGGACATCAGCTGTAAGTTTCTGTAGCATCACGAGTTGATAAGACCGCAGAACATTAACTGGCAAAATTGGAAATATACAGCTTACGTCATTTCTATCTGTTACAATCAAAACATTCAGTGATAGACAATGAAATGGGCGGGTACAATTCGACGCGGACGTTTGGAAAACATGGGATTGAAATTGCAGATCGAAATTCATTTTCAATCCACCTCAGCTACGTTAGAAGGCTCATATTACTGATTGACCCAGAAGACAAATAATTTCAACTTTGGTACAGTTTGAATTTTTTTGTCCAGTGTTTTAAATGTATAAATATTTAAGGGACAAATATTTCATTTCTGTTTGATAAATATATGTATAACATTGTCTTGGTGGGGGTGGTGGGGGGGGGGGGGGGCTTGAACGATTTTTAAATAAAGTAACTGTTGTCCAACAGTTTTCAGTGAGAATAAGTATAAAACTCATGCACTCTTATAATCCTAGAATTAAAATATATTGTCATGCAGGCTTGGGGTCAATTACTTTGAAATGTAATTAATTACTTTCAAATACATTGATAATTTTGTCAATTACTTGCAATTACAATTACATTGATTTTTTCAAATGTAATTAATTACTTTCAATTACTTTGACAAATGTAATTAAATACATTTCAATTACTTTGAGTTTTATTTTTATACAAAAAGATTTTTTTTAAATAAGATTTTTTCTATAGCGATCGAATTCGAACTTTCATTAAGTGTTTTTGTTCTTGGGTATTATAGGGGTTCACATCTGTTCAAAATTAGACCTTTACCTTATAATGAGTGTGACACACTGTATAAACAAATTAAACATTATAAGGGACAATTAATTATTGTACAAACACAAGCCCATGCTACACCAGTATGGTGTATGGCAAGATCTTTTTTGTTACTTTCTCAAATCCATATTTTTGAAGGAAATAAATAATATCTAGGACAGTTCCATTCATTATTTTCTATCCTAAAATGAATAGAATACAGGTAAATCTAAAAGAGGATGTAGTTAGTCTAATTACTGTAAAACAAATTAACTATCTAAACAATCATTGTTATTTGCAAGTGGGATTAGGGAGAACTGAGATTCATAAAACATGGGAATAAATAATTTAACCCACCATTATAAAACTATGTATCAGTATAAGACACCTTTTTAAATATAAACTTTCATTTTGAAAAAAAGTATTTGAAATGTAATTGAAAAGTAATTGAAAATACATGACCTTTTTTGAAATGTATTTAAATACATTCAATTACTTGTAATTGAAGGCTCGCTCAAATACAAATTACTTCCAATTACTTTGAAAAATGTAATTAATTACACTCAATTACAATTACTTGATTCAATTACCCCATCCCTGTTGTCATGTTAAGGCATGACCTGACTCGACAATTTTTACCCCCCCCCCCTTCTAGAATCAAATATCTCCTGAAAAATAATCTTTGTCTTGTATGATCTTTCGCGTTCTTAAAATTATAAGCTAAAACTAATATTAATGTGAACTTCAAACATTTGGAGTTGAAATATAGTTGATTTCTGGATCATACATTCACTCTTTGCTTTGAAACAGCTCAGGTGGATTGAAAATGAATTTCGATCTGCAATTTCAATCCCATGTTTTCCAAACGTCCGCGTTGAATTGTACCCGCCCATTTCGTTGTCTATCACTGAATGTTTTGATTGTAACAGATAGAAATGACGTAAGCTGTATATTTCCAATTTTGCCAGTTAATGTTCCGCGGTCTTATTGTGTCGGGAGGGGTGAGTCTATCATCTGTTCTATCGTTTGCAGATATCTCATACAAGTTTCTAGGTTTGTAGTGTAAAGTGAGCCATATCTGTATATCTCCTGGAATACCTCTGTGTCATGAAGTTCTTTTGGATTTTGTGCAGGCAGTAGAGAAAACGATAAGCCGTGGAATAAACAAAATAAATTTATTTAAATAAAAAAAAAACAACAACAAGAAATTATCAAAACAAACTCACTCTCACAAACTCTCTCTCACAAAGAAAACAAAATATAACTTTAAATTGAAAACCAGATAATATTGACAGTGAAATAAAGATTTAACTTTAAACACAATCAATTGTCAATAAGCAGTTGTTGGTTTCAAACAATAAATTGCAACCTTACTTGAAAAAATCAAATAGAAAAATCAAAACTGTATTAAGTCAGAAAAAAATCACTTTTTCATCAACAAGATCTGTAAATATAAAATTCGTTAAAGGTCCATTTTAATTCTTATCAATGGTTTATTTCTTAAAACCAGAATTGAGAGTTTGACTTTTCGCTATTTTATTCCTTAGAATTTACACCATCGGACCTCCATACATCGAACACCGCCTCTTTGATTTCAGACCCGGACTCACAAGTCTCCCACTAGAAATCTGTAGAATTTAGAATTCAATCCCTATTATTCAGTCGGGAACGTCACTTAATTTCTATGGACACTGTTCTTGCGCACCGGTACCACGCCCTGCGTCATCCATGTGCTCGTGCCGCGCCTTCGCGTCTACACACGACCAAACTCCCCCTTGGGCCCAGAAACCTACTGCCGCCCCAGGTTTATAATCATAACCCCTCTGCACTGAAACAATAATTACTTTATCTAAGACTTAAATACAACTCACTTAAACTACAAATGATAACCGACACCAAACCCGTAAATTTACAACAAAACCCACAAAATATCTAAAATAGAAAATAGCTTACCGGCTGGAGAAAGAAATGCCCATGCAGTAAAATAAACGACTCCTAGGCTACCCGTTCACCAGACTAACTTCTGGAATTCGCCATAGAAAATCGACTACAGGAACAAAATCATCAGGGGTCCACCGTATGCATAGATCAATCAATTTCTTTGAACTTCATTTGATTTTAATTTGGATCTAATGATAAGATCGCCTATATTCTTGTGTTTGCCACCATAGGGGGTGTTGTGAATAATTCTTTGCATATATCATCATCAAGTATGTAACTCCAATATTTCGTAAGTCGTTTCCTTAACCTCTTTATACATGAGTTAAACTTGGTGACCAAAACGTTTGGTATAGCCTTTTTGTTATTTTTCTTCTTTGATTTTTTAAGAAGATCCATTCTATTTGCAGAAATAGTTTCTTGCGTAATAGGTTCAATATCTGAATGTTTATAAACTCTTTTTACGAGATGAGTTTTGAAATCTCTAAAGATAACTTCCAGTACAACTTGATCACTAGTATTTCTCAGATGTCTCGTACATTCTCCTTTAATTAGGCCTTTGAAAACTGATGGGCTATGAGCACTTTGCCTGTGCAAGTATTGGAAGCTGTTCGTAGGTTTGGTATACGAGCGAATGTCTTATCGCTGGCTATCTAAGAATCTTGTGCCTTTGTAAATCGTAGCGTCCAAGAAGTTGACACTTGTGTGAGATATTTCATAAGTGAATCTCAAATATTTATGACAAGAGTTCCCTATGTCAAAAATTCTTTAATATAATCCGAGCTTCCGTTAAATAGGATAAAGCCGTCATCTTTAAATCTGCCGTGATAAATAAGTTTGTCGGCATGTTGAAATTTTGATATTACATCATCAATGATGTCTTTCATACGTATATATTATATCCAGTTTTTATAATTCTCAAAATATCATCAAATGCACCTATCTTTTCCCAGAAATCATAATGCTTGTGCAGACTATTTTTCACTCCTGTATAAGACTCATTTGAATCTTGTACTGATAAAAATTAGCAATGTTCAATCATTATCTCATTATCAGTTATCTGATCAAACATATATACAGATAGTATATACTTATCATCAAGTTGACTTAGTACTGGAGCCTGCACTGCTGGTGTATTGACCTGCACTGCTGGTGTATTGACTGTTGAGGGGACATCCTATTTTCCAATGCCCAGTCTGGAAGCACTTGTAGCAGAAGTCGCTGGGCTGTGGTGTCCGTCTGCTACTGTAGCGAAAGGGCTGCTGAATAAATTTGCTGGTGCCGGCTTGTTGTACTGTGTTTGCCTGTTGCAATGCGAGTACGGAAAGCTGAGCAGCAGAACCAGCAGCAGCAGAAGGAACGGGCTTACCATAAGGTTGGAAAGGCTTTTTAATCTGTCTTTTGTGTCTGAGGGCTCTGTTCTCCGCGCTCCTAATCTTTTTCTCGTCATCTGAGTTGTCGGCAATATCATTACATTGGTACTCTTGTACTGTCTTCCACCCTGCTGGGGAACCGCCTGCAATTCTGATATACTTTTGCCTAGTTTTAAGTTTTTCATTGATTCGTTTAACAACTTTGT
This sequence comes from Saccostrea cuccullata, assembly GCF_032062105.1. Lineage (NCBI taxonomy): Eukaryota > Metazoa > Mollusca > Bivalvia > Ostreida > Ostreidae > Saccostrea > Saccostrea cuccullata. The sequence goes on from NW_026925038.1 coordinate 236,283, forward strand.
CATGATGAGTAGATAAATCTTTGAGTTTATCAAGTTCCTCTAACAATTCCTCATTAAACAAATACTGAACCTTGTTTCCTTCGTATTTTAACTTCCCAGCTATGTTGTCCTTGAGTTTCTTAGACAGTTCTTGAGCTGAAGATTGACTGTCTTCCTGAAGCTTTTCAGATAGTTGTTGAAATTGGGTGGATATAGCTGTAGACAATAGTTTGACTGCGTCTGTCAATGCGAAGGAATTAGACGTGGACTGTGCGTTATCTGGCAACTTGGGAATCCCTCCTGTTGTCTTCAGTCATGAGAATATCTTCCTCCCTCATTATCCATGGAGAAAAAACTTTGTCTGACTGCACTGTTTGAGAGAGAGCCTCCGAATGGCGTTAAACTTTAACACACGGTAAAGCGTGCGTGCTTCAATAGAATACCTGTAGAACAGGTATTCTAAAAATACACTAACCAATCCGATCGGTTATCTATTTTAAACAACATTAGGTAACACGTTACGATAGATACACGTGTTGTGATACCTTCAATAAATACATGGATGTCGGTGAAGTCACGGACCTCATACTTTGTACTAATTAGGGTGTCGTTGAAGTCATGGGCCTATTATTAGGTGCTATATAGGCTGTCAGTGAAATCACGGGCCTCATACTCAGTACCATGTAGGGTGTTAGTGAAGTCACGGGCCTCATACACAGTACTATATAGGGTGTCAGTGAAGTCACAGGCCTCATACTCAGAACTATATAGCATGTCAGTGAAGTCACAGGCCCCTAGGGTGTCCATAAATTCACAGGCTGTATATCCATAATTATGTTAGCTCTAGACCTTGTATAATTTTATTTTACTTTAAATATATAGGTTCATTATCTTTCTAACTGTCAAAATTCATTAAATTCATAAAACACGGTGCGTAGGGCTAATGATCTGACTGTTTATCAATACGTCAAGAAAAGTACACATAAACGGCTTACGTATCAATATATGTGTGTTTACAATCGAAATCACGGGCTTCCTGTTATCGAGTTCACGTGAACTCAATAACAGGATGCCCGTGATTTCGTAAGCCGGTTATAGACTCTCCCGTTTACGTCAAATCCTAGACGGCCATTTTGCACGATAATCTGGCTGGGAGTACAACGTAAACATTGATTTGGGCTGAAGTCGAAAACATTTTTTTAAACACATAATGTCACTTACTCAAAGATCAAGTGGTCTTGTTCAACGTAAAACTGCCACTGTACAAAGTGTTGGGGCAGATGGGGGCGTGGAAGAACGAGACGACGAGGGGTATACCCCGGACGAAGAGGAAGACCACGATTCAAAGGAAACCAGATTGACTTTAATGGAGGAAATTCTTTTACTAGGGCTCAAGGACAGGGAGGTGCATATCCTATTGCCTGTTAAAAATGCATATTGCAAAATTATTGCACTTAGTTCAGTTAATTGCAATGCATATCTTACCTATGTAGGTAGGGACTGACCCAATCACTGGGCAGGATGTGATGTGTATTGATGAGGAACATATTTTTTTTTCTTTCTCAATTTGGTTTAGCTACCGTATAAGTGGAAATTTTAGCGAGACGCAAATTTAGCGATTTCTTCCTGAAATATGGTATTTTATTTTTAACGAGAAGTAAATTTAGCGATTTTGAAATGATAACTAAAGAGACTATTGCAAATAATACGCAATTAAATTTTAGCGATATTCAATTTTAGCGATGTCAGGATATTCGCTAATAATGCCAAAATTAAATCCTCGCTAAAAATTCTACTTATACGGTATATCTGTGTGAATTTTTTATTTTCCAAGCTTTCAAATTTATGTATTTATTTTTTATTAATTATTATTTAATATAATTAGTTATTTTTTATCTGACTTTATGGGTTAAACATAGTTCTTAATTTATGTTACTCTCATATGACTTTATTTATTTTATAATATTCACATTATTTTTATTTTTGTTGCTCTTAATGCAATCATATTGCTTTTCAGGTTTTTTTCTAATTAATTCAAAAAAATCTATTGATTCTTAAAATTTGTTTAATTCTTAAAAATTCGTTTTATCTGCCATATGTATGTGTATATATGTACATGTGTTTTAGCATGTTAATTTATGTTGTAAATGCGATATTTTAACTGTGATAGTCGGTTTAAGAGCTCTACAGAGCTCATTTTTCTTGTTATGCAATGTATACAATGCCGACTTTAAATAAAATGTACTTTCTTACTTAATTCGAATTTCCTCGAAAGTGTGTATATATGTCAGTATGTACCTACCTACCTAGTCCTTGTTATGCCCGTGGGCATATAGGGCAAGGACTAGATTTCTCCACTTTTCTCTATCTTTAGCATTTCTTTCTAGCTCTCCCAACGTTAGCTTGTGGTCCTTCATTTCTATTTCAACCGTCCTTCGCCAGTTGGTCTTTGACCGACCAGGTTTTCTCTTCCCTTCCGGTGTCCATCTAAGGGCTACTTTGGTGATGCTGTCGGCTGGCTTCCTCAACACATGCCCTATCCATCGCCATCTCCGTTTAGGCAACAAAGTTCGCATGTTGTCTGTGTTGGATTTCTCATTCGACATGTAGTTCCACATTTGTAATTTTGTTTGGCCAGAAAATCCTCATGATCTTTCTGAGGCATCCATTGTAGAAACTAGAGAGTTTGCATATGTCTCCTTCTGTCATGCTCCAGCATTCTGACCCATAGAGTAGGACAGGCAGTATGCAGCTGTTATATATTCTTATTTTTGTCCTTTTACTTATGTCATTTGTTTTCCAGATGTTCTTGAGGCTTATGAAGGCACCTCTAGCTTTACTTAGTCTGCCCTTTATATCTTTGTCTGCACCCCGATCTGATGTTACTATGCTGCCATGACAGGTATATGTTGTTGTGTTGCTCATGTCATTTCCATCAACCTGTATTCTTGTTGGTTGTTTGGTGTTTAATGACATAACTTCAGTTTTCCTGGCATTTATTTTAGTCCAATTTTTTTTCTGCATTTCTCTATAATTTTGCTGTTTTACTTTGCATATGCTTTTCCAGATGTCATAGTTCGACCAAGTCATCTGCGTAGTCTAGGTCTTCAAGACTTGTAAAGAGTGTCCATCTCATTTCTGTGTTATTGCCATTTAGGGTTGATTTCATTACCCAGTCAATTGCTAGTATAAAAAAAGAGAGCTGACATCACACATGCCTGCCTCACGCCAGATTTTACAATGAAGCAACCATCTGATGAGCTGCCTATCGAGCAATTAAACTCCACGTAAAAAAACTTTTATCAGTTCTACTATCTTTGATGGTATTCCGTAATGTCCTAAGATCTTCCATTAGCATTCTTTGTGGATACTGTCAAAGGTTTTTCGAAATATGTAAAGTTCATTATGAGCTGTCTTTGCCACTCTGTACATTGCTCTATAATATTTCATAGGGTAAACACCTGGTCGCAACAACTTTTCCCTTTCCTAAAACCTGCTTGCTCTTGTCTTATTTTGGCATTTATTGCAGTTTTAATTCTATAGATAATTATTCTGCTGAAAATCTTACTAGGTATTGATAGTAATGTGATGCCCCTCCAGTTATCGCAGTTAGTAAGATCCCCTTTCTTTGGCACTTTAATGATATTTCCTTTGGACCATGTCGTTGGTATTTTATGATTATTCCAGATCTGCTGCAAGGTTTGGATCTGTTTTGAATAGCTCTGCTGGCAGTTGGTCATTTACAGGTACTTTGTTGTTCTTAAGGGCTGTTATTGCTTTGAGTATTTCAGCTTTAGATGGTTCCTCTGCTTCAATTTCTAAATCACTGTCAGCTTCCGGTATGTGTGCCAGTTCATTAGGCTCCGGGCGATTCAACACTTCTTCAAAATATTCTCTCTATCTTTCATCTTGTTCCATTTCGGATGTAATGAGGTTGCCTTGCTTGTCTTTCACAGGCATGTTTGTTTTTCTTTTCCTTCCACTCAACTTTTTTGTTATTTGATAGAGAACTCCCATTCTTTGTTCAGAAGCAGGTTTCTCAGTTTCTCTTGTTATGCCTGCTATAAAACTACTGTAGAAGTACTTTTTTCCGCGTGGTATTAATTTACGCTATGTACGCGGTCACAAATTTTCTGCGAAAATTTGTCCATGCGTACTTAATATAAATGTAAGGCATATAGTGATAATCTAGAATATCCATGTAATTTTCTACCCGCGGATTAAACAGAAATTGAGATTCCGCGGAATTCTGACCCCGCGGAAAAAAGTACGTCTACAGTATTACGATCTTTCTTTGTTGCTTTCTTCACATCTCTATTGCAGTTGGAATATTGCTCTCTTAATCTCTCTTTTATTCTTTCAGAGTGGGTGTTACATAGCTTAGTTTTAAGGTCTTTCCTTCTGTCAATGATATTCCAAGTATCTGGTGTAATCCACTCCTTATGCACTTGCCTCTTAAATCCTGGACACTTCTTGCTTGATTCGCTGAACAGGTTGCAGATTTCATTCAAGTGTTCGTCAACCGCTTCCTTATCAACATCACCACATTGCAAGGCTTGAAATCTGTTCTTTAGCTCTAATTTAAAGTCTTGCCTCACTTTATTTTCTCTCAGCTTGCCTGTATCTATTCGCCTGATGTTGCTTTTTGGTGCTACCTTCATCAGCTTAAGCTTTATGCTGGCAGTAACAAGGTGGTGATCACTTCCAACATCAGCCCCACGCTTCACTCTTACATCCTGTAAAGATCTTTTCCATTTTCCATTGATGGCAATGTGGTCTATTTGATTTTTATCTCTCCCTCCAGTATATGAAACATCATAAATGAAACAAATGCTAATAATTATTTTAAAATATTTAATTGCAGTTTTATTTCTTAATTCATTATTTTTTAACAGATGGGAATAATGAAGTCTATTTGATGAACTCCGGTAGATCTTGACCTCTCTGAATTAAATTTCAGCATCGTTAATATATTTTCTATTTCTCATTTACAATTTCAGGGGTACACATCATTTTGGAATGACTGCATTTCTTCAGGTTTACGAGGTTGCATATTAATAGAACTTGCTCTGCGAGGAAGACTTGAACTTGAAAAAGCAGGCATGCGTAGAAGAAGTCTCCTAAACCGAAAAGTCCTTTTAAAATCATCCAATCCAACAGGAGATGTATTACTGGATGAAACACTGAAGCATATAAAAGAGACAGAGCCACCAGAAACTGTTCAAAGTTGGATAGAATACCTCAGTGGTATATATATTCTTTATTGATCAATTCATCTTGAAATAATCTGAGATTCCTCTGCCTTTAACCTTGCATTTTATATTGCGACATCAGCTCATCTGTACATTAAAAAAATCAGGGGTTAGAGTCAAAGGAATCTCAGATTTATTTTAAAATTGGTTCATTCTATCCCCACTTAGATCTTGATTAATCAATTAATCATAAAAGTGAGTAATGAATCCAAATTTTGTTTCACTCAGAACAAATATTCTACGATTTTTATTGAAATTCAAAACTAGAAAATAAAAGAGATTTACGGTTGTGACCTTCTAGGTTATTTCAAGGAAGGGATTTTTTCTCAGATTTTTTTAAATTTAATTACTTTTCTTTCTGAAAAATGCATCATAGTACCTACCGTTGTAGCATTAGTTGACCTGATTGGAGTCAGATCCATAGTCAGAAATACACCAATAACCATATATTTTAACTTTATGATGATTGAAATTGTTCAGTTTGACATAATCAGGTTTTTGAAATTGACTTTATTCATCTTGATATTTCTATCTCCTTCAGAAGTAATGAATGAAGAAATGGATGTTCTTCCTATATCTAATATATTTTTGTTCAAATTATTTTTAATATTCTTTATGAAATCCTAAGGGACATTCTTTTGATATTTTGCATCAATCACTCTTGAAATAAACAAAAACTCAGTGTAAAATTGTTTTACAGGAAAGCTTTTGGAATGAATCAGTTAAACACTGGTACATGTAAATATGTTTCCATTCAACCTTACCTAGCTTTATTACAAATTGCATTGAACTACAATACGTGATTTGAATTTAAAATATGACATTTCCTTTCTAGCTGAGCATCCTGTTAAACACTGTTCAGGACTCTGCTAGGCTAAAGAATGAATGAGAACCAATCTGCTCTATGGTCTATTTAGGTCACCTGAGTAAACTCATGTGTCCTTTTGCTATCCGTTTTCGTGCGTCGTCGTACGTCGTTTGTAAACTTTTGAACATTTTAAACTTCTTCTCTGGAACTACTGAACCAATTTCAACCTAAATTGGCATAGAGCATCTATGGGTAAAGGGGAACAAAAATTGTGAATTTCATGGTCCCTGCCCACCTGGGGCCTGAGGGGTGGGGCCAAAACCACTTCAATCTTTAAAAATCTTCTTTACTTCTGGACATCAAGCAGTCAAACTGTTGACAAGATTGTAATCAGCATTGAGTCCTCTACCAAAATTGTTAAAATTCATGGCCCCTGGCTCAAGGGTTCTGGTGTTAGGGTGGGGCTATATAGATCATATAGTAAATGTGCATTTTTTATTAGAAAATCTTCTCTGCTCCTGGGTATTAAATTAACTAACTAAGAACATAGTTCTAATGACCAAGAGTGCTTCTACCAAAATTGTGAATTTCATGGCCCTTGCGTCAGGGGTTCTGGTGTTAGGGCAGCTCTATATAGATCATATAGTAAAAGTGCATTATTTTTTTGTAAATCTTCTTCTCTGCTCCTGGGTATTAAATAAACCAACTAAGAACATAGTTATGATGACCAAGAGTGCCTCTTCAATAATTGTGAATTTCATGACCCTTGGGTCAAGGGTTCTGGTGTTAGAGTGGGCCTATATAGATCATATAGTAAAAGTGCATTATTTCTTTGAAAATCTTCTTCTCTGCTCCTGGGTATAAAATAAACTAACAAAGAATATAGTTATGATGGCCAAGAGTGCCTCTTCAATAATTGTGAATTTCATAGCCCCAGGATCAGGGGTTCTGGTGTTAGCGCGGGGCTCTAATGATTGTATGGTAGAAAAACATTAATTCTTCAAAAATCTTCTTCTCTGCTCTCGGTATTAAACTAGCTAACTAAGTACATAGTTATGATTAATAAGAGTGCATCCTCCAAAATTGTGAATTTTATGTCCCCAGGGTCAGGGGTTCTGGTGTTAGGGCGGGGCATTAAAAATCTTTAAAAATCTTCTTCTTTGCTCCTGGGTATTAAACAAACTAAGTAAGTATATAGTCATGATGAGCAAGAGTTTCTCTTCCAAAATTGTGAATTTGTTGCCCCTGGGTTGGGGGTTGTGATGTTCGGGCGAGGCTTTCTTGACTATATAGTGAAAATACATTGTTTCTTCAAAAATCATCTATGCTCCAGGGTATTAAACCAATGAACTATGCAAAAATACATAGTTATGATGAGGAAAGAAGGATCCTCCAAAACTGTGAATTTCATGGCCCCTGGGTCAGGGGTTCTGGTGTTGAGTGGGGCTCTTATGATTATATATAGTGAAAATGGATGAATTCTTTGAATATCTTTTCATTGCTCCTAGGTATTATGAGAATTATCTTAGTTTATATATTTATGATGAAGAAAGGTGCATCTAGCAAAATGATTAATTTCATGTTCTCTGGGTCAGGGGTATCGGGGGGGGGGGGGGGTAACATTACATGGTCTGAAGATAGATCAATGCTTTGAAATCTGCTCTGTAGTATTAATTAATCAACCATTAATGATGACATAAAATTTATGATAAAAGAATGACTGCACTTAAGGACGTTATTTGGAACCTTTTCGGCATACCCATTTAAAGCTTAATATTACAATAAATCGCTGAATTAATCTATGATTAATGTGCAAGCATATGCTTTTGACATTTTTTTTAATAATTTTTCGTCATACATATTTCAATAATTACATACAACGCTATTGAAAAGAACATGTTTAACCCATAAATTCCGGAAAATTGAACTGGACCGCTTTCGATTTTAAGGTCGCAGCAAAGGGGCGGAGACATTTAAATCGCATGGAAATGGATCATAAGCGCATGGTTTTCCGTATTTGATTTATATTATATATATTAAAAAAAAGACCGAGAAGAGGGTTTTGTGTTCATTTTGTACAAAAAATAAATGATTTATAACCATGCATATAATTTCATTAATTTGTATCCACGTAAGTAAGTAGAGTAAGTAAGTAAAGAGCGGAATATTAAGTGAAAAAACAAATAGTTCATAAAAACACAATTGTGATAAATATATGTATGCATTTTGTACGCTTAGGTTGGTAGTGTCTGTTTTGAGAATTATTGGTAGATGAAAATGACACTGAAATACATTTTATTTTTCTGAACATAATGGGCTGTCTTCGCATAAATGAAAAATAATTTGCAACCTGTCTATAGGATAATCTGAAATAAGTACATACAGTAAATCCATATATGACCTAGCCATTTATTGGCAGAGTTAATTTTAAAAAAAAAGTTTTGATCGGTATTCAGAGTACAAAGGACAATGCATTAAAAAAAATGAATTGCGGCTTCTACATTATCAAGCACTGCATAATTTTCTCTATCTAACGTTCTTATAAAATTGGAATGCTTAAAAGAAGGTGTTGCAGTTCTTTTGTTATTTTCCCTAAATGTGTAGCAGATTAAAAGAAGAATTTGAATGTTGCAGAAACTCGTAATAATTTTTTTCAAATGCAACAATATATAAAGCACAACGAGAAACAATATTTGGAAGCTGTGTATTGACTTCCAATTTGCCATTAAATCATGTGAAAATTAGTCTCACGGCAAAATATGTCAGATTTTCCGTTTTTTAAATAGGGAATCCCCATTGTTCTGAAAAAGTGCCTCCTTGAAACAAAATAATTTTTATATATATACAAAGAGGCAGGAATTTTCTTCAAAACTGTCATTTCTGATTTTTGTTTCAAAGAGGCACATTTTTGAAAAACGCAAAAATTAAATAAAAATTATTCTCAAAACGAAATGCAAAATGTGAACATTAAATAACCTTCTATCTATCGTGTCCGAAATGGTCTAGTGGATATGCTGGTGGGCTTCAATCTAGTACTTTTACCAGAGAATGGGTTCGAATCCTGGAATGGATTATTTTTGCATATTTTATTTTTTCTTATTTTTACCCATATGTTATGGTAGTGTAATTATATACGTATTTTGAAAGAGAGAGAGAATGTCAAAAAGTTAATTGAGTATAATAATTATAAATGAGAAATGCAGGATTAAATTTTTTTCCTTGCTGTGACTTAAAACTAATGCTTTATAAAATTTTAGTTTTGTCTTGGAAAGTAAATTTATTGTATTGTTTAAATAATTTATTTTTTACATACTTTAGTTATTGCAATTTTGAATAATTCTGGTCTCTGAATTAGTAGCCAAGATTTGATTTGAAACAAATGAAATGTCTTGGATGTAGCACCAACAGTGTGATTATGGGAGCAGTTTTATTTCATGAAAAACATTCCCGCACGATGTCTACAGTATATCTTTCAAAATGCTGCTTTAGCTTTTGTGCTTTTTGTTGTTCCAACCTTTTTCGTGCAAAATGACGAAAGTGTTTTGCTGTGTCAAGCAGGAAACACCCGCCGTAAACATGGTCCTCTACGCAGCTGTATCTATATTTAGACATAACGAGGGTATTTAAATGTCCTTCTCGATATATAGGGAATAATCGCGAGTTTCTGCAACACCCTCTTTCACTGCTCATGTATTATTTGCTGTCAAGCAGCGAATTAACTTAATCTTAAAATTATTAAGTGTTCGTACCTACAGTGTATTTAAAAAAAATGACATTTTCACTTTATCTTAATCGTATTGAATAATAATTGTGGACTTATTAGTAACGTAAAAATAAAATAAAAAATTAGTTTTTTTTTTAATGATGACTGTGGGCTTCTACCCTGACCTAAAACTGGTCGGGCTCCCGTTTTCAAATTTCTGGATCCGCCACTGCTATATGTACAGCATGTAATCAGCAAAATAATACCTTTTTCCTTTAAAATACCCCGAACAAAACACTACAGTGAAAGAAATCAACGTAAACTTTAAAACGCTAATAAAATGTACGCAAGGATCTTCAATATTTTGAAGATTGAAGTACATGTAGATATGAAAAGAATTTTCCAACGACTGACACAATGAAAGCGTGTCGAACACTTGAATGTCACGTGAGAAAAGTGATTATAATATCAAAGGGGTCACATGGGCTGAAACTCGTAACCTGCTAATTTAGTAGCTATCTCGAGCGAAGTTTGGGTACATTCTTTTTAAAAATTAGATATGAGCCGCAACTTGACCAACATTGTCCTTCGGATATGTATAAATTTTAGTTAAAATAAACATTCTGTGCAAATGAGAAAAATGGTCAAGTTGCGGCTCGATGTAAACAATGTCGTTGAAAACTGGTATGCATATGAATAACAATAGAAATGAGATAAAACTGTTAGACCCTTGTTTCAAAAGCTAGTGTCGCTCGGCATTATTTAATACTTTCATGTAATATAATAAACCAAAACCTGCTCTTAATATATTGTTTAATACCTATAAAACATAAATTTAATGAATTTTGGAATTTTATTTTGCGCAAATCATTGGGATCCAACTCTCATAGCTTAAGTGCAGTCATTCTTTCCAAAATTTTGAAATATGTGGCCCAGGGTCAGTGGTTCCTGTGGGGTGGGGTGCACCACAGGTTATAAAGTGAAAATGCATTTTCTCTTTCTTACTCTGATCTAACTCTGGGTATGAAGTAACTAGAGTAAGCATTTTAAGTGTATAATTATGATTAGCAATAGCGCTTCTTTCAAAATTGTGAATTTCATGGCATTTGGTTTAAAACACAAACCAAATTCTATATTTGGAAAGTTGTTTCATGATACTCAAGTGACCTATAAGGCCCGTGGGCCTCTTGTTTGTTAAGTTTCCACAGGATAAAACAAAGGTTATTTCTTTTACAGGTGAAACATGGAATCCTCATAAACAAAAGTACCAACTGAGAAACGTTCGTGAACGATTGGCCAAGAACTTGGTGGAGAAAGGCTTATGTACATCAGAAAAACAGAACTTTTTATTATTTGACATGGCAACTCGTCCACTTACTGATGGTGGCATCAAGCAAAAACTTTTTGAAAAAGTCCAAGAATCTGTGCTCAGTCGCTGGACAAATAATCCCCAGAAAATGGACAAAAGAATGCTCTCCCTTATTTATCTGGCTCACGCCTCGGATGTTTTAGAAAACGCCTTCGCTCCATTATCTTATGACGACTATGAAGTGGCGATGAAGCGTGTACAGGAGTTATTGGGCCTTGAGTTCGATGCAGAGAGCTTGAAAGAGGGTGCAAATGAACTCATGTGGGCAGTGATAGCAGCTTTTAGCAAATAGGCGGGGAAATGTCGTGTAGGGGGGAAAATGGGACAATTATGTTATTTAAAGATAAAAAAATATGTAAATTCAAAAGAATAATTTTTGTTTATGTTTGTTGTGAATATATTTCAGGACCATAACATTGCAAATTCTGACAGAATTTTTCCATTAGGTTGCAAGTAAAACTTGTGTTTATTTTTCAGTCAAGACTTTTTAATGAAACTGCAAAATCAACTTCAATTAAAAAAATAATTTAGCCACCACTCAGATTTTTTAAATGTTTAATGAATTCTGTGTTGAAATAAACACATTTTTAAAACATAAAGAAAGGTTTAGAAATGAGAATTTCTTTAAATAAGAAAGCTACAATTATATCCATTAGACTATCAGATAAATATATGCTCTGGTCTTTCATTAAACTCTGCTTTGCAGTTAATACCATTTGTGTAGCCACTTCTTTCATAGCAGTGAGTAAATTGCACCAATATTTATAGAGCTTTTCATGATATAAATTGATTATTCAGACAGGGTTCATATGTGAACACGTGTATGCATCACACACTAACATTCCTACTGAGTTAGTATAATTGTTGAATAATTCTTTACAATGTAAAATCCATTTTTGCATCAATTATCCGTAATGGATTGAAAAAACCAGTTATAGAATGCTTAAATAATGTACACCTCTTCTGGAGGTAAAGTTTATCTCCAAGATTCATACATGTAGTGTTCAAAATTGAAAATTAAAATTCTAATGCATTACAACTGAGCTTGATGCAAGTGACTGATGCATTGTGATCACCTCAGTTTTACCTTGTGATGTAAATATGTGTGGTAGTATTGTGATATAGTTAGATGTATCTTGGATTTTGCAACAGTTTTTGTTGCATGGCATTTATGTTTTTTTTTTAAATTGCCACAAAAAAGATGAATATTCCACTGTAAATCGGAAGGAATAAAAAGAAACAAGAGTTAGAATATTTTTATTGAAATATTGAGAAATGGGGTGGGGTGGGGTATATTTTATTTAGATGCGAGTCCTATAAGGTCAAAAGCAACATACATGTACTTTACCTTTCTCAATGATAATTTTACAAGAAATTCTTTATTTTGAATCATCAAATGGTATTAGACCTAAAGAAAAACTCAGAATATTTTACCAAACAGAAACTAAATGAAAAAAATTACTCATATTTTTTTTCATTAACCAAAATGTAGATTTAGCTGGTATTATTCAGAAGAATTACACAGTATTACCAGGCATTATGAAATTAGAGCGTTTGAATTATTCGGAGAATAATGCTTCCAAAATTGCATATGTCCGTACATGCTTTTCATATGTGCATAGCCATATACATGTAATTTATAAGTATTTTTCTTTTTCATACTGTACATTTTATTATGTTTATTTCTACTTAAAGTTGTTTTTTTTGTTTTGGTGTTTGCCTATTCTCCTTATTAAAGACTTACTGTTTAATTCCAATATACTATCTAAATTAACACATGATGTAAAGTATGGCTAAAGTTTCAAAAACCTGATTGTGGTGTTGGAAATCCTCGATTTTTTTGTGAAGAATCAATTATCAGTATTTGTTTTTACTATTGGATGATTGTTGTCTGGGACAATCCCTTTCTCTTCATCATGAAATATGTGAAATTGACAGGTTCTGTCTGGATCAAACCTTCAACTTATCCAGAGCATTTATTTGTTAGTCTTTAAGAATACTTTAATGTTTATGATTCTTTTTCTCTTTTTTGTTATATATTCCTGATTTGTTTTATCAGTTATCACTGTGTATTTGATATCACATACATGTGTTTCTCTCTGCTAGATGATTTTCATCTACTGGTTTTAGGGTGTTGGCAAGTGAAATTGTTGATTATAAAAATAATTATGTTTGCAAAAATACTGTACATTGCGTGTACAGTATTTATGTCAATGCCTCTGAAACTGTTTTATTTGATTCTATAGAAACTTACAAATCCAGGAATAAATGTACACGTATGGCATTTTTTTATGGAGTCAATCATATTCCACAGAATGTTGTATTTATTTTTGTCTTGGGAGAACATCTGTATATAAGGTAATATTTTGATTTTATATTCCTCTGAAGTACATCTAGATTGCTTAACTGTAATCGTCCTTATGTCGTAGAATTTGTAACACCTCAAACTTTATTTATAATGTCTCGTCAGTGGTATGACTGTAAGGAGTGAGGTGTGAAAAGTGGTTTGTATGGTCAGATGGTCAGACCAAGCTTTACAGAAAGCAACACAGAGTGGTATTGGTCCCTGTATATTACCATGTTATATCAAAATTATGAATACTTGTAATTATGAAGTAAAAGTATTTAATAAAAACAAAGATTTTTATATATTTCATTTATCTGTGTTTATTTGTGGAACGCAGGTGATTTACCCTGAAGAAATGCAGGTAATCTTCCCCTCCAAACATTTTTAGTTCTGATCTCTCTTCCTTTGTATACATGTAGAACGATGAATGTTATATACAATTTGTGCCTTTTCGAGGACAGAACAATGATTTTACAACTTGTTATGCAGTCCATTCTATTTTACTCGTTTACGTTTGAGGAGTAGCGTATTGGAAAAACCTTGGCAAGCGCAGATTAGAAAAAATAATCAATTTCTTGTACAGTGTTTAATTTGGAATTTTTAATGTATTTTAGGTGCAATTTATTTACAACTCATAAATAAGGATTTAATATTGAAGAGGGTGGTAGCTAACATAATAATTACTGGCATATTACTGAAAATGAATTGATGCTTTGAAATATTTAATATGATGAGTAAGGGTGCCTTTTCCAAAGTTGTGAAAATATGTGGTCCCAAGTTCAGGGGTTTCTGTAGGGGGTGGGGGGGGGGGTACTACTGATAATATTGTGGAAATGCATTTTTTGTGGTACCTCTTCCGAAATTGTGAATTTCAGGACCTCTGGTTTAAAGCACAAACCAAGGTTAATTATTGGGAAGTTGTCACATGATACCTAGGTGACCTATAAGACTCGTGGGGGGTGTCCTACGGCCATGTATGGGCTCGTGGTTTTGAAATTAATGTTGTTAGTACTTTCAGATATGATAATGAAATTTGATTGTTCAATCTGGTAGAAAAATTCTTTTTGAAGGGGTGTAATTTTTGTTGTACATCCCAGATAGCAAGACATAGTTGGGCCAACGTTGGCCCAATTTTTTTTTCCAACGTTGGCCCACTGTTGGTAACCTTACGTTTGCCCACGGTAATTTTGCTCATCAGCCCAACGTTGGTCCAACATGTTGGCATATTGTTGGGCCAACGTAGATATAATTGTATGACAACTAACAGCCAACCTTAACAAGCATTCTGAGAGAATTACATAAGCAATACATGTCCCCTACCGGGTTCCCCTTTTTCTTCAGGATGTCATTTTATAATAAGGAAAAGTCATGTCCAAGGTAAAACTGAAAGATTTTCAAGTTGTAAATGCCTTAAAACTAATAAAATAATCCACATTAAGACGAAAATTTAACTCGTTTCTCCACCGTCTTTTCCTCGCTTCATATTTTTGTCGACAATCGGAAGTTAGCGCAGTTCGAACCCGATCTTAATTTAGCGATTATGAAAAATATTCAAAATGCCATAATTCTGTCAAATATCATCGAAGCGAAGCGAAATTCAGACTTGATCTGTAACTCATTAAGATACACTCACATATCAAAATTCAGCTCAATATCTGCAAGCGTTTAGAAAAAAAGTGCGGAAAACCAAGTGGGACAGACTGACGGGGACAGACAGACAGACGGACAGACAGACAGACAGACAGACGGACGGAAGGACGGATGGACGGACGGACGGACGGACGCAGAGGAAACCTATAGTCCCCCCGGTTTCACCGGTAGGGGACTAACAACTGGTTGGTTAGGTTGGCCCAACGTTGGCCCTTTGTTGAAATGTGAGATGGCATATTGTTGGACCAACGTAGTTATGAGTGTATGCCAACTAACAGCCAACCTTAACAACTGTTTGGTTAGGTTGGCCCAACGTTGGCCCTATGTTGAAATGTCAGCTGGCATATTGTTGGGCCAATGTAGTTTTTAGTGTATGGCAACTAACATCAAACCTTAACAACTGGTTCGTTAGGTTGGCCCAATGTTGACCCCTTTTTTTTTTACAATGTCAGATGGCAAATTGTTGGGCCAACGTAGTTATTACATATAAACATTTGTAATTGGTTTAGTGATTCTTTACATAAACCTATTTTATGACTTTTTAAAATAATTAATACACAATTCAATCTGCATTCATAATGCATACATGGACATGTTCAATGAAAACATTACTAATGATTCACTGTGATAATATTTTATATACATGAATTCAATCATAATTTACAAAATAAATTTAAAAATAGACAATAGATGTAAAATTATCGATTAAAAGTTCTTAATCAGGGCTCACTTCCTTTATTATAGTCCTTTTGTTGTATTCCCGCTCTTTTTCCGTTGTAAAGACGAATAATGACCCCCATCGAATAATGACCGGGGGTCATTTTTTCGCTGTCGAAAAATGACCCCCGGTCATTATTCGGAGAAAAATGACCCTTTTGCCCGTAGAAAAAGTGTCACTTCCCTAAAAATTTGCAGAACCCACGTGAAGAAAAATGACCCCCGTAGAAAAATGACCCCCTGTAGATTAAAGCTAAAATTTTTAGGGAGCAAAAAAAAAATTGGATAAAGAAGCATATTGGCCAAAATGCTCACCTGAGCTTATTGGGAATAAACTGATGATATGTTGATCTCATAACATTATACAATTTTACTCAAATGGTGTTAATTAAATATTATTTATTACATATCTATATTTATATTTAACTTATTTATTTTATATATCAAACCCCAAATGTTAAATAAACAAAGAAAAATAGAAGTCAGATTTTCATGGGCGATATTTCGATATTCCTTCATATCTATCGATATGCGTATCGTCCTCACATGTATCACGATATATCGATATCTCGATATATTGTCCCAGCACTAAAACATCGTCGTTTATAAACTTTTTTAACTGAATAATATTAAACAATATTTTATCAAGAATAATTTTTTTTTATTCAATTAACATAAAAGATAAGTCCACCATTAAAAAAATAGTCAA
Organism: Saccostrea cuccullata; assembly: GCF_032062105.1. Classification (NCBI taxonomy): domain Eukaryota; kingdom Metazoa; phylum Mollusca; class Bivalvia; order Ostreida; family Ostreidae; genus Saccostrea; species Saccostrea cuccullata. The sequence continues at coordinate 252,817 of NW_026925038.1, forward strand.
ATGAACTCTATTATTTTTAGTCAATTATTCACCCTATATTTGTATATATTTTTTAGACGTCTTTGTCACAATGTTTTCAATCTTCAATATGATGAAGAACATAGCCAAATGTTTACAAAAAATGATTAAAATATAAACCTTTCCCCTCTAACTAATGAAAGATAGGCTATTTACCGAGACTCATATTCTTGACGTTTTTGCACTTACACGGGATTTAATAATGACTGTATGGGGTTACTTTCAGATTAAATATTTATCAGAAATTGTACTTTTCTTTAAAAAGATCATATTTAATATAAAAATTGTAATCAAACACCAAAAATATGAATAGGTAACAAATAATTGTTAAATGGAATGCACATCATTTCATTATAGATATCACAAAAATGTACACACGGTCAAACGATCTACAGCACGTACATCTTTGACTTAAACACATTTTATCAAGATATTACACTATATAGCTGGCAACTAAAGATTTCTTACGATTTATGCATTCCTTCAAAATGGTTACATACCATTCAAATTATTACGAAAGTTGTATGTACATTGTAATTTCATTACACTAGATAGTCTTGGGTTTGTCAACTTCAGGTCTAGCTATAGTAAATAAAAGGTGCCTACATATTTTCTCTTATTCTACATATTCTCTTATTCTTCTTCCATGAAGCATTATAAACCAAAAAATATATGAATTGAATCAAGATTATGTTGGCATGATTGTATTCTGTGAATTTCAAAATGCAGTATTTTCTACCATTTTTATTGAAGCTGTCAAGTACAGGAAAAAGTGGCATTGAATTAATTATGACGTCTTAATGGGTTAGCACAGTTTAACACATTTACCAATTATGATGTCATATGAAGTAGGTTCTACGTTAAAAGAAATGTAATGAATACTGTGTGCTAAATCAAAAGTTTATGTCTACATGTATAGTTTTTGCATTAGAATGACTGTGTATTTTACACTAGCCCATAGCTTTACAGAGCATATTTTTAGGTCTTATACTTACCCCACCCCCTTTCTAATTTAGGAGGAAGTCGATATTGAACAAAAGCAAAAAAAACCCACCATACTTTTATTTTTCTATAAGAAGGAATTAAAAATAAGCTAAAAATAATCTACTATTCTACTAATTTTTGACTGTTACTTTGCCACAATACTTTCAAGTATACCTCCACCAACATTTAAAGTATGCTTTGAACATGGCGAAGAAAATTATGATATGATAGTACTTGTGTGAAGGCTTAACTTCATTTCAATATTTTATCTAGAGCCTCTTTCAGAATTATTGAAAGGTATAGAATTTTATTTATATTTTTTGCTTTTCATTTATTATTATTATTTTTTTTTTGGTTTTGATTTAAAGTAATGTTATTTTTTTTTGGGGGGGGGGGTAAAAATTTCTTCCTCTTTCATTGTCAAATAGGCCAAACTTAAACAAACTAAAAGTTGAAATGACGGAAAATTTAATTTTTCCTATTAAAGAGTATTTAAACCTGATTTTTGCATGGTTTGATTTCTAAAAACAAGTGGAATATCATTCTTTAAGCAAACATTATAAGGAGGATATTAAGATTGATTGATTGTATATTGTTTAACGTCCCTCTTGAGAATTAGGAATATTAAGAAGAAATTTTATTTACTTGACAATTAAAGTATCTCTTTTCAAACACAATTTTAGCATTGAAAGACTACGTGAATCTCTTAATTATTTTATACGACTTTTTGTATTTTTCTGGTTACAGAAAATGTAAAAATTAGTTTCGCTGTGAAAAAGATATCAAAGAGTGTATATTTTGTATCACTTTAAAGGGGGTCATTTTTCAATGGGTCATTATTTTATAGGACTAACATATAAAATAATGACCCCCTAGGACCCTTTTTCTACAAAAAATGATTTTTTCTACGGGTGGGGGTCATTTTTTGTCGTTGAAAAATGACCCCCCGGTCATTATTCGATGGGGTCATTATTCGTCTTTCACACCGTCCCTTCGTCGCTTCCCGTTTTTTCTTCATCTTGATCTTTGTCATACGTACTCATACTTTATACACTTCTTTATGCATGGTCTTCGATTTCATCGTTATTTACATGTACCGCCACAACATTTGTTTTCCTTGCAGTCTCTGACTGAATTTCTTTGTTACAATAGTGTCTGTAATAGACAGTTAAATGTTAGATAGATAAAAACAACTTAAAAGATGTTATTTAACCTTAACTTACAGTGCTTTTGTGCAAAAAAATGACAAGAATGAATTCCGAATCAATTTTAGCAGTTAACCTGAATAATTAAGAATAAATATACTTACATCGCTTCAAAATGCAGCTGTAAAGCAAGTGTCTAATCCACAAATTTAAATTTCACTTCTTCTTGATTGCTCTGCATTATCACCACCTGTGAGCAATTGAATCTGACAGCTCACTCCAAAGTTTGGCCACGTGATAGCGAACGCCTAAATTTTGTTTCAATTTAATTATAAAGCTGTGTCATTTTGATTTATGTATATGTAGGCTTCATTCACATCCTGTTCCTGAGAACGTATTCAGTCTTCTCTAAATTCTCATGAAAAAATTCATAATTTCAAGGGTTTTATTTCAAATAAATAATCATGCATGTGCACAATTCAAAAAATATAATAAAACACTCTTTGGTGCTGTGATCACTTAAGTTAAAATTTAAAATGTTGAATATATCAGATCTTAACAAAAACAGTCATCAAATTAAAAGCATGGACATAGAATGTCAGCTCAGCAGCTAAAACTGACACCATCTTTAGTTTGCAGTATAATAATTGGGCCAGCGTGGGCCATTTGATAAGACACTTTCTTTAAGGGTGTATAACAAACATTGGGCCAACGTGTGGCCAACATACTACTACCAATTTGATAAGACACTTTATTAAGGACCTATTACAAACATTTGGCCATGTGGCCAATGTTAGGCCAACATACTATCAACTTCGTAAGAAGCATTTTTTATGGGTGTATAACAAACATCGGGCCAACGTTGGGCCAACATACTACTACCAACTTTAAAAGACACTTTCTTTAAGGGTGTATTACAAACATTGGGCCAGCGTTGGGCCAACATACTACTATCAACTTTAAAAGACACTTTCTTTAAGGGTGTATTACAAACATCGGGCCAACGTTGGGCCAACATACTACTACCAACTTCAAAAGACACTTTCTTTAAGGGTGCTATAACAAACACCGGCCAACGTTGGGCCAACATACTACTACCAACTTCAAAAGACACTTTTTTTAAGGGTGTATTACAAACATCGGGCCAACGTTAGGCCAACATACTACTACCAACTTTAAAAGACACTTTCTTTAAGAGTGTATTAAAAACAGTGGGCCAACGTTGGGCCAACATCAACATCCCCCTTTCCCTGGGAAGTAAAGTGAATGGAAGTTGCTAACGTTGGACCAACTTGGGGCCCAAAATAGGAATTTTGTCATGGTCGAGGAGGTTGGCAGGTGAATTGGTCCAAGTTGGCCCAACTTTTCCCCCCAAACCCCAAACCCTACAACCTTTTGCCAATGTTGGCCCCAAAATAGTCTTGATCTGGGATAGTGGCATGGTTGTAGAGAAATTATTTTATTACAATACATTAAATATGTGCCAGGTCAGTCAAGAAGATGATCAAACAAGTGAATATTATATAGTAATAATTCAGAACCTGCTCATAAGGGCATGTATGAAGGATGTGGTAAAAGAGACGGACATGGCACTTTACTTGTTATTAATAGCAAATTCGAGTCATTTCATTGAATTTGAGGTTTAACAATGCAGGACATAAGAAATATGAAAGACTTTTGGATTCACCTGAGACGCAAATGGATACAGTGAAACTGGAAAATCAAAAAAAAAAAAAAAAAAAAAAAAAAAAAAAAAAAAAAAAAAAAAAAAATGAGACTCCCTTTTTCAGTGTCGAA